>NC_141392.1:14191141-14263641 GCF_034619465.1 Leptosomus discolor | reverse complement strand
CCCAGCCCCTCAACCCAACCAAGGCTATTACACACATGAGGACACACATCTTCAATCATTTCATATCCTCCCCAGCATTCTACAAGCCGTACTTCACCCTCTTGCCTTTCAGCACTGTGTATAAACAGCACACATATTCCCTCAGGACAGTGCACAACTCTGTTTCCTCTCTCAACAAGAATCACACACAGCAGCTGCATGCTACAAGCCACGGGCAGAGTCAAGGTCACACACGTGTCCTTAGGACCACCTCCTTTTGTTCTCCACTGATAATTTTCCATTTGGACTTTGTTGGGCGATTACTGTGGTGGCTACTGTCCAGCAGGGTGGAGCTCTTATTTGGAGAAAATTCCAAGGGAAAAGGAATTTTACATGTTTTTCTCTCATTCAAGTATTATGTTCATTTTACTACTTTGCAAAAACTGATTTTTCTTCTGAAATTCAAATCACACTTTGAATAACTGCACCTATTATACGGTTATAAGTAAAAAGAGTCTCTTGCTTGCTTCCTATCATGTCCAGTGTGCATAAGCCTTATATTACGCTACTTCAAAGACTATGCTGGAAGCCATATATTCAAAGGATATGTAAGGTAAAATATACTCCTGATTATTCTTTGTGAGCTAAAGTAGTTTTAATGAATGTCGTGGGCAAATGACACTCCCTTGAGTTTGGTCCTGGGCAAGTTTCTCTGTCAAATATTACTAACATATCTTATTTCAGTAATTTGTCATAGCCCTATGAAATAGGTTATATTGGCCTTTTAAGAGCAAGATTTGGCTCTAACACTGTTCCATTACTTTTGAAGTAAAATGTGATAGCTTATTTCCTAAAGACTGTAGGAAAATGTAGCGTTTAGCATTGCCTAGGAAGTCAGTGATACTGTTCAGTGATCTAAGTAGGCTATTTTTTTAAAGCAAAGGAGGACTGTTTTGTGAATGTCTCATAAAAAGGGAAGGCTGGAAAAGCTCTTGCTGCCACTCTGCTCAGAAGAAGGGCTGGAGAAAGGAACCCAGGAGCTACTCTATAAAATGATCATACAGGGGTTGAGATGGTCTAACGAGCAACCAGAGAAAAGTAAGGAAGCCCTATGAGATTTCTGTCCATATTATCAAAGAACTTTGGCAGTTTCAAACTTAGGAGGCAAGTTTTCTGAAGTTACTGATGTAACATGCTATTAGGACAGAAGGACTTAGGCATCATATTAAAGCTCTGAGGTGCATGTCAGAGCCATTTGCTGTCAATCCTGAGCAATAACCATGGGGAGAGACCAGAAATGGCTTCTGGCTGCTGTTACAGGGCACTGAAGCTGTGTCAATTGGAAGGAGTGACTTTTCTACATAGTGACTGGTTTACAAGTAAGAAGCCCTTAAACTCAGTTGAAAGCTTTCCTTCATTTGATAAGCAAAGTTTGGAAAACTTTGACAATAAGGGTTTTCTGTTTGGGGATGTAAAAGAGGAAGTAAGCAGAGTGATAACATGCGCCAATGACAGGCAGACAAAAAGTGCGTCAGCATCCTGCTACCAGTAGCCAACTGGCCGCAGGTCCTTGTTTAGAGAGCTTGTAGTGTAGCAGACTTCCGCATTCCACACCTTTCTCCACCCATATTTCAGACAAAGAAATAATTCTCAGGAAACACTGCAAAGGATGAGCAAAAGAGTAACTACGTGTGAGACAGGATGGCAGACCTACCAAGCACTTCAACAAGGTATTTTCAAACAGAATTATTAATTAAAAACTAATTAATTCAGCCTACTTGTCAATTTTACGCTATGGCCCCTTTTCTGAAAGAATTTTTGTTTGCTTGTGTTTTTGCACATGGTAAAGCCAAACAGAAGTGACCTTTCTCCTATCCTATAGAATAACCAGAAGAATCAGGAGAAGTGCTTGACACCCAAGTAGCCTCAACAGTTGGTACACTGTAGCTGACAGCATGAAATCAAGTGCGAAATTGTGAGATTTGGAGTCCTTCCTAAAATTGCTCGCTCTGTCAAGTGGAAGTAAAGGACATTGACCAGAAAAATGACACAAGACTTCTCCAGCGGCAATCTTTGCAGAAACTCCAGTTCACCTGTACAAGAACTGTATCCTTCATCTGCTAGTTTAGGAAAGACTTGTCCCTATCTCTGCCTCACCACCTGCACAGAAATCTAGTAAAAATCGGGGAAAAAAACCCCAGTAATTTCCTTTTCAAATGGATACAGTTAGGTTTTCCCAAAAGTAAAAGAGGCAGTCTGTCATGAGAACTTTCTGCTGTCATAAGTGGTACATTTGTAAAAGTAACTTGCAATTATCTGAGGAAAATTCTGGGGCTATTTCATAAGAGATGAAAGGACTTGTACCCTCTTGCTTCCAGTCGAAACATTTAAAGAATGTTGTGTTAGCAGTACTGTCCTCCAAATAGATGTATGTGTGATACACATACATTTTGACATTGTTCTTGATAAAAAAGCATCTCATATTTAGTTTTGCTTGAGATGGATGAAAACCTAGGCAACAGCTTGTCCCAGGAGGAATGTATGGTAGGTGTCTTTTAATGTAAGAAGGAATAGCAAACACGGAAGATAAATTTCTTCAGAATAAATTATAATCATGAACAAAATCAGCTTCTGCCATACTGTTTATTTAGAAATAATAAATTATTTTGTCTTTCAAAGGGATGCTATAGTACTTTTTTCATTTTTCTGCTATAATTTCTGTAAGCATGACAAATACTATGGTTTTGCCATCCAAATAATTGTACTGAATTAAAGGTAGTGCATCCTTTATGAGTATGTACACAGGGGGTTATCTTGACCCAACAAGACATTAATGACTTCAGTCAAGGAATATGAAGTTTTGGAAAAGTAGAGGTGATATAGAGAGATCGTTAGCATTGCCTGCATACTAATTGCCTGGAGAATAAGACACACTCCAATGTTATAACAGCCTTTAACCAAGTAGGTTCCTAGAAATGGTTTACTATTTTATCTTCATGTTGATACTAAGTTATATTTGAAAAACTAATAGATTGGCCATGTCCTCCCCAAAGTGTTTGATTTAAAGTTCAAGCTTTTTTAAGTACTATGTATTGCCATTAGGATAAAATATTGGGTAGTACTATCTCCTGGACACCATATTTTTAAGAATATGCTTCATGCCTCATTTACCAGAAATGTATTGAGATTTTCTTGAGCCAACATTCAAAGAATAACTTGACATTTTTCATAGCAAAATGCCATGTTTTTGTCTTCTCTTTTTAATTCCTTTCCTGCCCTGAACTGCTATTTTGAATTACTCGTTTGTTTGTTTACTATCTAAAGCTCAAATAGAATATGTTTGTGTACTGCATATAAAACATATATGTTAGAAGTTAATAGATTTTTCAAAGATAAAATAGTGTATTAGAATGTAGAAGAGCAAAAGAAAGTTAAGCTGAATAATGTAGTATGCAGCAATTATCAATTACTTACACGTGTAAACATATAAAAGGTGTGGAGACAACTGCTTGGCCCAGCTTCACTGTGGAGCGGAACAAGTGTTAGTTGGCCAGAGATTGTGGGTTTCCAGATATTACCTCACGGCTGTCGGCTCTTGGAAAGCTCTTGATTCCTGAAAACTGACAAGGGAAGCAGCAAGCAAAACACACTTATGGTACACAATGCCAAAGAGGTGGCAGCCTAGAACAGAAGGATGATTCCTTCTGGGGCATAATTTCTCAGGTCTGTGTAGTCAACTCACTTGATAAAGTGTGCCATTCTTCTACAACTAGTGCACTAGGCACTTGCAACCTCACGCAAGATCTGCACTTATCAGACAAGTTTAGACTGAGATACTACTGTGTAATTTGAAACAAAGGCGGTGTGTTCAGAAGTATCATTTGAATTGAAACAAAAGTAAATTCTACCGGAAATCATACATTGTCAGTGTCTCAGTGCCGACTAATGTAAGCAGTTGAATTCTCCATACATGAATTTCACTCTGAAGGTCTATGTCCCAGGCTGGTGGGACAAGCTGTTTGTGTTCAAAAGATTATCACTGCAGCATGGCAGAACTTGTTAAGTGCTTACTCCCAGCGCATATGCTGTTGAGATAAGTTTCAGGAGGATGACCAAATTAAGATACTGTCTTTAACCTTCAATGCTGAAGCTACCAAAAGATTACCTGTGATAGCACTGCATAGCTTCCCTTGCTGCCTTAGCACTCCCAGTGCGTTCTAACAATTCTGCCAACTTCCTTCAGTTTTCTCTTTTTTTACTACTGGTGATGCATCCTGTTAAGCATTTCTCTTGCTGTGTTGCTCCATGCTGTCATAAAGTGCCAGACTTCTCTTCCACTCTATGCTCTAGAGCAGAAATTCAGATGTGGGACAGAAGAGAGCACAAGTTCTTGAAGATATATAATTAAAACATTTAAGTTAAAAGAAACAGAGCAATTCAGTGTGTAATGTGTATCAGAATGCATATTTTGAGGTGTGTTTATTAAGGATGTTTATTCACACTTATAGCCTGCTAGTCCCGCTGATTTTGGCTGGGCTACCCATGTAAGAAAGGCAAGGTTCTCTGGTGTCTTCCCATTTGTGCAGGACTAATAAGAAAAATCCAGAACAGAAGAAAAGATTGTCCGATAATTTTATTTACATCAAACCTGAACAGTTCAAGCTCAGGTCTGCAGTTCTTAAGAATGCATACATCACCGAGACCATGGCTCAGGAACAGAGATGAGATTCAAAAATCTCTTCAGCACTCGATGAACTGTAAAGCAGCAAATCACACAGCATAAAGTACAGCAGACAGCAAACATGGAATAAACAGGGATGAGCATTGCAAACAAAAGAAAAAGCTAGGGGTTAATTCAGGTTCACAGTGGGCTTTGGATCTGAGATATAAAAATATATCTCTTAAATGCAAATAGAGAAAAATGATGGGCATTTGCATGATTGACAGCCTTTCGAAACAGAAGTGTTGCTATAATTAAGCAATAATGTATGAGTGAGTGTACATTATGACAAATTGGAAGCTTGGTTGATTAGATTGAGCATATAAGCTGTCAGTATAATTATCACATTTTAATCATTTTTCTCCATTTTTTATAACAGCATTGTCTTCAGCCTCATTTGGTGCTTATTAGATTGATATTCTAAGAGGAATTGTACAACATAAAACATGTCCTTTAACAGGATGAACTTTAGATAAGACTTTAGGTATGTCTATAAACATTTATAATGATGGCTGTTGTGTCTCAACTTTTTGACACATCTTATGTGTCAAATAACGTTGTTTTAGAGCTTTCTTTATCATGATAAAATATTATAAACTGAACATACTTTATCTCACTAAGTACTCGCATACTTTCTATGTATTTTAAGCTGTCATGGGGAAGACATATCGCATTGTTACAGCTGAATAATGAATTAATGATACCCATTGCAATGATTAACAAGATGCTGAGTCAATAAGTGTGGGAGCAAGATTTTTCCATTTTCATGCAACTATGCTAAGATGTATGTTATTTTTTTAAACAAGAAAATGTTCTTTGCTAACACCCAGGAAACAGCAACATTTTAACCAATTTAAAAGGTTTAATTTTATACCAGTTGCCTTTCTAAAATGTAAACCCCTGGAGGAGTAGCATGCCCCTGAAAATGCAGCATAACAAAGAAAACAGAGGTTCTTAACATGGTCATGCTCTTACAGTCTTACTTTATCTCAAATTAGATCTGAGCAGCTCTTCACCACTGTTGAAATAAGAAGGTGGAAGGTGGCCTGACTGTTAAAACAGGTCTGTGAAACAAAATTCTCTGGGTGCTTTCACCATTTCTGCCACCGGTTTGCTTCTTGGCCTTGGGCAAGATGCTTATCTGCTCCTCAGATTAGTGGCCCATTGGGAAACAGAGAAGATTAGTAGCTCATTGGGAAACAGAGATACACACGTGCTCTGCAGGGATTATTGGAAAATTAATGTGCTCTAGGTCTCAGTTTACTGCCGTTAAAATTTGCATTGTGTAGCTTATTCAAGGCTTTGCAGCTGCTGCAGAGAGAGAAGTGTAGACTTTATGTGGCCTTTCTGGCCAATGGTGAATTTCCTTGTTAAGAATAAGTATGAGAGTCGACAGTACAATTGTTCAGTGAGGAATTACATAGAACTAATCACAGCAATAGAAAGGTCTTAATTATTCTCAGATTACTTAAGAGTCTTCAGTAGCAATGGCTTCAATGACCTTTTCCATGAAAATTTGGAAAAGAATGGCTTGAGAAAAAATTCCAGGCAAAATAGGTGTCTTCCAGAAACCATTCTTTCCATGCTCTCTGCAGTATATATTCAATAAATTGAGAGCACTATCTTTCCTCAAGGTACCTTGTGATATTGACAGTGAAATCTGAGATACCAAAGTCCTCATGAGTTGATTATTTTTAGAAATGGAAAATTGCCAAACAATCCTGCCTGAATATTTGGTATAGTTTGCTTTGCCTGTGTTTATTTCCTTTCCTATGCTTTCCACAAATTTTCTTTGGAGTTGATGCTAGAAATGTTCTCAAAAGTTTATATATTGTAGTCCTAGTTTGAAGCATATTTGCAGAAAGTTATTTTGAATTCAGAAGTGCAAAGATTAATGTAGTAAACCTAATTTTAATAGAGAATTTTCTTGATCCTTTGAAAATTTACCTTCTGACCTCAGTTTTTGACTTTGCAGTCCTCCAACAAAATACTTCAGCATTTCAACAGTCTTCACTAAGTTCAAGGTGAAGATGTTATTTCAAGTCTTGGATATTGCTGTCTGCGCAGAATAATCATGTGCAATTCTTAATTCTTCTGCTACTACTTCTAATGACCCAATTACCAGTAAAATGCATAAAAGCAAGATTTTAGCATTGATTTTCCCCTTGATTTTCTCTATAGCTTTCACAAACCTGAACTTAACATGCTTTTTATCATAATTATAAGGATTTGATGTTGGATCTTACTAGGTTTATTTAGTGTTTCAGAAGACTTAGTGAAGCCCCTTCCATGAACTTATCAAGGAAAGTTGGTTACCGAAGTGCGAGACGTAGAGCCTCATTATGGCATGAAAATTGTGTTAAAAAAAATTATGAATAAATGGCTGGTTCTTGCTTGGAAAACAACCTAACAATAGAGTATCTCCAAATTCAGTGTGTTAATGTCATTGTTGTTCAAGAGGTTGACTCTGCTAAGAGATTCAAAGATATAGATGACTAGCGAGGTGGGAAAGCTTACTGATTGAATCTGTTAGTAGCTTACTGAAGCTAAGGGTTTCTTCCAGGTATAGCTTTGTATGACAGAATTCAGCAAGGAGCAGATAAAAGCCACCTGCCCCTGCCACAACAGGCTTTCCTGTTGCATTTTGCGTTGCCTTGAGATCGCTGAATAGGTAAGTGACAGCAAAAATGCAGCGAAGATAAGAAGTGCTGTGTCTTGATGTTAGCAGCACTACTGGAGAAGCAGTTCAGCCTATCGAAGGGTGCATGGGTTTGCAGAAGCAGCAGAGGGATCTGTGCTGGGAGACTCAGTGCCACCATCCTCTTGCTGCAGGGACCCAGCTCATGGGTAGGTAGCTCAGGTGGTCTGGCTTGGCTCAGCAGCTGGGCTTTACACCTTGCTGGACTTTGCGTTTGCTAAAACGGAGTGTGTGCACCTCTGTGATAAACTTCGAGGGTTTTGGATAACCCGCGCCAAGAACTGTGGCTATGTGCAGACTGACGGAGGCAGCATGAGCTGCTGGGGCTCTGCGCTGCAGCGAGGCGACTGCACGGCGTCCTGACGAGAGCTGGCTGGCATCCAGCCACCAGGGAGCACGGGCAGGGCAGAATTACACCTGTCTGTATGCATCTGTGTATACTGCCCAGCCAAAACACACTGGTGCTCTCAAGGACACCTTCTTCCAAATGTCGGGAAGTGCCACAAAAATACAGTTATCTCAACCCTTTAGAGGATGCTGCCACAGAAAGCAGCACTTGGGTATCTGTTCTGGGACAGGTAAAAACAAGAGGATAATATAGTTTTCAAATGACAGAGGGCTAATTTCCTTGCTGGTGAAAGCAGACTCTCTGTATTGCATATATCCCCTTGTACAGCAGAGCTAGCTGTGGGCCAGCAAAGTGGAGAAGGTGACAGAAATGTTGTAACCTGAAAAAACTTTCAGGTTTGGTCTGGGGAAAAAAAAAGAAAAAGCAGGGGCTTAGATCTCTTCTTATTTTAAGGATTCTGCTTTACCTCTCATGGTGTTAGAAGATTAATTTACTTTCCCTTTGTTTTGTACCAGTGTGTATTCCATAGCATTAATTTATTCCTCAAGTTCTGATAACATCAGTTCTGTCTCCATTGTCATCAAAGCGTATAGGTGATGTGTAGAAATGATAACAAGGTTGCATTTTTCTGTGCTTGATGCCTTTTCAACAAAACAGTCTGCTAAGCATTCTTAGATTTCTTTATTGTCCAGTTTGCTGGAAGAACCTGGAATATTCTCCTGTCCTGTGAAAAATATAAATTCTTACCTTGTGAATTTAGACATTGGAGAAAATCTGACTTTCAAAAATAGTAAATAACTTTTTTAGTTTGGTATGCCTTCCACATAGGCACCTTTTGTTCTTGAGATTGCCTAGTATTTTTCTTTATAATCATTCTGTTTTCACTTAAGCATTTGGTAAATTTTAGCAGAGGCTCCTACTAGAGAAAAATGTTTTTCCCTTGGTAAAAATTCTGGAGATCTCTTCAGAAGAATGTAACATTCTCATACTGCGGCATTAATGATTGAAATCTGCAGGATGATGGCCTTTTTCTAAGGGGTATGTTCCTGTCAGTCAAGTGAGCTGATCTGTAAGCCTTTCAAGACAAAAAAAACCCAACCCTTTTAACACACCGTGTAGATTTTTAAAAGTTAACAGCAAAATTCCCTTGGTGATGCAGCTCTTCTGAACAAGACTGAATAAAAAGCCAAGCAAAACTTCTCCTGCAGTAATATCTTTGGGTTGCTGAAGGGAAGTTTAGTTCTGGCATTGCCAAACTTTGCAACTTAGTTGGGTTTAATAGAGTCTTCATTTATGGAGAACACGTAAAAAGTACCGTTTTGAACTTACTTAAGAGGGCATGCCCTCCTTGGTTCCAGTTTAGTCGTGTGCTTAACTTCAAGCTGCTAAGTTTCCTTGAACCTTAAATATGACTGAAACCTTTCATATGGCATCATGTTTATATACCATGTTCCATTAGGGCTTCTGTCCTGCAGACCTCAGACAAGTCCACGTGTTTCATGTTTGCTGTTGGAATCACTTTTTTTTTTTCTGTTTCTGAAGGAAAGTTATATTATTTGCAGAGCTATATGTCCGTTGGAATGAGCCAGATTGTAAACTGGCAGAAATTACCTTGATCAGTGGCTTCATAAGGAGAAATATGTCTGACTAAACTGAAAGGAAGTAAACATGAGATTATTAAAAAATACATATACACATAAGGAATGAGAAGAGCTTTGTTTAAAGTTCAGAAATGTGCTAGGGTTTTTTTACAAATGGGTTTGAAACATTTACCTGCTTTCTGCAGTTTTGTATAGAAGTCTTGTCTTCTGTATCTGCATGTAGAATATACCTTTCTGGACAAAGGATTCGTCATCAACGTATATTATATGGAAGCAGAATTTGCCATCTGTAGATATATGGATACAAAATGTATACATTGCACTGATATTTGGGAGTTGTGCATCTTTTCTGCACTTTTATGTTTGAAAGGTGTCTATTCTGTCCGTTTCTAATTACAGGTTTAGGAAGCAGAATTCCATTTTCCAAATGCCTGCTATTTTTCACTAGAACTAAGTCACTGACAAGTTCTCTTTTCAAAGCAGTTTCCTATGTACTTGTACAACATTATTCCACAGATTTGCTATTGAAATGAAATACTGCAGTGACCTTTTTAATTCCCCTGACTTTTTACAATCTTTAAAATTTAGCACAACAGCAGGAGTTTAATCATATTCACTGATGTAAAAGACAAAATAAGGCACCTCTACGTTCAGATAGAGATATGACCTCAAAGGTGCAGAGCCTTCAGAGACTCACTGGAGATCCCCAAGGACAATTACAGCGATCTTGCTTGTGGTCTTCCTGTAATCTCTGACTTTGCCTCCTGATAACACTAGCAGAAATTTTACACTTACATTGTGTGCCAGAGTATTTTGTTATTGCTGCCTGAACACCGTTGTTTTCCTATGAATGAATAATCTCATATTTACTTTATCTCTCTGTTCCAGTTTGCTTCACAACAGTTTCCAGACTTGAATTTCCAAGGTCTTTGATTCTCTCACAGCTGCTAGGTCCGAGGCTTTGGTTTCATGCTCATCCTTTTTTTCTGCCACAGTATGAAAGTTCAGCAACAAAAAAACCTAAACCACTCATCTGCTGGCATTTGTCTGTTCTGTCAGTGGGTTTGTCAATTCTGTTGATTGATGCCAGGTGGACCAAAGGAAGGCTTTAAAAAATCCCGGCATGTTTATCCATTGCCCCAGAGTGACAGGGCAGATCAGCTCTTTTAAATCCTCCTCTCATACAGCAGCCATGATGGGGTGACTGATGGAGAATCCCATCGGCTCTGAGCTGTTTTCAGTTTCAAAGTGGGGTGGAGGAGCAGTGCATGATCTCTCTACATGTGCTTTTGACAGCTTAACAGTTAAAAGTATGGTGTGGGTGCTTTTGCCTGTATGTGCTTGCACATAAATGTGCTTGGGCAAGACTGTGAGCAATACTACACTGAGAGACTCCTTTGTAAGCACTTACAAGATAAAACTTGCTGCTTTTCTTCCACAAATTCTTCAGTGCAAACCATCATCTTAAATGCTTTTAAAATTACCCTTTTTAAAGCATATTTAGTCCAGCTGACTAGAGCTAGAGCAAGGGACTGGTATCAAGGGCTTCAAACCCCTTCAACTTTTTTTGTGGGTACTATCACTAACGTGTAAGAAGATCAACACTGGCTGGTGCGTTCTGTTGTGAGGCGCTTTGATGGCCTCTATGAACTGGGTGAATAGCTGTGGTTCAGTTAATCAAAGGCAGAGACAAGACCTACCATCGTGAACTGGCAGCCACAGCAGAAAAAATAGAGTCTTGAGGCATGGTGGCTCCTGACACTTCTCCTCAGCAGACAAAGAATTGCATTGATACTGTTTCTGATGGAACTCTTTTGTTGAAGGAGACTCTGATTGTTTGAGAAATTATTCAAACATCAGTCATGAGCACTAAATTCAACAGTTTGTTATGAAATGCACAACAGCGTCTTAAATACAATTGGGCGTGGTTTTTGCACATAGCTCTCAGAAGTGCAAGCTTTTGGTAACTTCCCGTGTTGTTGAATTTAAGAGTGATGTACAGGAGACGTGTAATGTAGTTGCAGAAAATCTTGCAAAACTTTTCACTTGAATTCTAGAAATGATTAATTTTTGTCCGGAGTTTACCATGTGTCTTAAGCTTCTACGGATTTATATTCTTTAAGATAATCAGATGCTTTCTTCAATGGTTGCTCTTTAAGAATTTTATAAGTAAGAAAATTTATTGACCAATTTGAAAGGACATTTCAAAGCTGCATTTGTTGTTATGTATCTAATAGTATTTTTCTAAATGAACATTTCATGGCAATCAAGGCTCAGCATCAAAAACCGTGAAGCTTCTCTGAGCAGTCTTACCTGACCTAAAGTTTTCAATGAACAAATACCAAGTCTTCCTAATCTGGAAGCTTTACAGTTAATCCACAGAGTAAGTCTAAATAGTGAATACATTTGAGCATCTGCTCAAAAGGTGGCAGAAAAAGGTTTAGCCACCTTGGGTAAATTATTACAAATTACTTGCTTGTCTCAAGTTCACCATTTGTAGAGTGGGGCTTTGTGGAAATTCAGGTTGCTGAACTGGTCAACTTACAGCTAGGTGACAAACCTTCTGAGAGAAGCCAAATGACATGTTCAGCCAAGGTACTATTCTTAGATTAACAAATGAGGTCTTTTATCTGAGGACGCTTGTTCTTGACAATATTTTGTTTGACCAAAAACTCCTAAAAAAAAATACATTAGTCTAGCAATACTTGCTGTTAAACTTGACATCCACACAGGGATCTTTAACAAGCCATTTGTGGCCCTTCATTACAAAATTTACTGCACAATACTTTATGTGCTTCCATATCCTTCACATAAAGCACTGTACAGTAGTTTCAATAAAATTTGTGTGAAGTGCTTTACAAAACCCAATCTCGGCAATGGGATTCCATCAGAAAGACTGAGTATCACAGTATTAGACTTTTATTTGCAAGGATTTTCCCTGTAAATGACTAAATCGTTATTCAGTTGAGAGACAACTCACAGTAAACAGTGTATTGCTTCTGGATGTATCACCTGTGATCAATAGGCTCCCTTTCTGCCTCAGCATTTGTTAATATTGTATATGGGTTTGATTAAATGTTTAAAAATATTTAAGTGTCAGAATTAAAAAGGATGGACTCATTATCAAAAACATTCAGCTTTTAATGCAATACTAGAAAACATTTACTGGTGCTATATCATTTTAGGATGTGATCTAATCACGTCTAATAACTTATGTCAGACTGCCCTTCATTAGTATGTGGATAGCAGACACATGATCCAGCCCTAAATTTTCTGAAAGAGGTAGCACAGATGAGATCCCATGACATTGTTATTGATTCTCTTAATTCAACATCAACTAGAATTTCTTTTTATTAGCTTTTACGATTACTTTCTTTTGCTATTTTATTTTTTCAATCTCCTCTGCTTGTCTGACAAGTCCTAAGTTTCTGGTTTTCCACAGAATATCTACTAATGCCATAAACATGCAAAATTATGCAGGTAGACCCACTCCTTGGGTTACAGAATCACAGAATTATAGGAGTTGGAAGGGACCTCTGGCGATCATCTGGTCCAACTCCCCCGCCAAAGCAGGTTAGCCTAGAGCAGGTCACATAGGAATGTGTCCAGATGGGTTTTGAATATCTCCGGAGAGGGAGACTCCACAGCCTCTCTGGGCAGCCTGTTCCAGTGCTCTGTCACACTCAAAGTAAAAAAGTTCCTCCTCATGTTCAAGTGGAACTGCCTGTGCTCCAGTTTGTGCCCGTTGCCCCTTGTCCTGTCGCTGGGCACCACTGAGAAGAGCCTGGCCCCATCCTCTTGACATCCACCCTTTAAATATTTAGAATCGTTGATAAGATCCCCTCTCAGACTTCTCTTTTCCATGCTAAAGAGCCCCAGGTGTCTCAGCCTCTCCTTGTAGGAGAGATGCTCCAGTACCCTGATCATCTAAGAGGTCATCTAAGTGTGACAGCCACAGGCACTTCCAGCTTGATTTAGGAAATACTTGTGTTGCTGGACACCACAGGGCACGGAGTCAAAGGTCAGTGTTGAGGCCAAAGTTTGCAATTTTTATGATGTCTGCTATTATTTACTGGAAGAAGGTAGAAACACTTTCTTTATTTTTTTGCCCACTCGTCTTCAGAATACACAGGCGTGTACCCCAAACATACCAGTAAAAGGAACTTTTATAGGGGTCCATGTTGCAGTACTTACAGCTTGGGTAAGGCAGTTCACTTGTCCCGCTCACGTTTGGTAACAAATCACATGATCTCACACGATCATAAACTGTATTTTGTACAAGACTTACATCTCCTTCACTGCACTGGCTGCATGATGCTCGCTTTAAAAGGCAGCTGTTTAACATTCTTTTTATCCTCAGTTTTCAGAGTATGGCCCCATGCTGTGAGTACACACAACTTCAATTTGACTTTACAAACCTGGATTAGTTTATCTTCACATGTTCACTGTGTAGTGAGGTTGTTATATCCCTGTTTAGTGGAAACGGAAATGAGTCACAGAGGGATTTAATTTAGAAGTTTCTGATACTAAGGCCCTGATTTGTTTGGTGTACACAGTATTAAGTAACACACTGCAGCTCTGAAGATCATCCCTGTGGATTTCAGCTGCAGCTGTGATCGGTCAGTGATTCTGCTGTTGTCTAGTATCCATGGGTAAGAGACTGTCTTTACGGACCTTACTCAGTCCTACTAGAAATGCTGCTGTAGAAACAATTTTCTAAGGCAGTACTGAAAGATCTTTGCTCTGAAACTATTTTTTTCTCTTCTTGGAGACCTCTGGGTGTATTAGTAAACACTTTCCCAGTTTGATTGTAAACAAGACTAGACCAGACTTTATTCAGTTTGGCAAATCAGTTAAATGACTTTTCCATCACACGGCCTCTTATTTGACTTAACAATTAATCATATCAATGTGGAGATTGCATGTCAAAATGTTATTGCTGAAGCTGGCAAAGAAGCTCAGCTTGGCTTTGCCTCTGAGGCTGGCATTTTAAAGAGAACAGACTCCTTTTACCATGCCAGCTCAAACAAATCCAACACCACTGCCAGAGGCAAACAGCTACTACATATTATTCTTTACCCTAGCCTTCCCTCTGAACATCTGCTTTTCCACCATGATATGGTTTGTCCCAGTTGCCCTTACTTTACCTTCTATCCTTAAAAAAAGCAAGACTACTCTAAACTAGAAGACTTCCACCTCATTCTTGTCCCAGTCTATTTTTTTTCCCATATGCATTTTCTGCTTTTTGTTCCTTCAGCGTTTCAGATTGAAGGCTCCTTTTAATCTGCTGAACCAGTGCCAGGAGGCAAAGTCACTAGAGTACAGGACAGACACTCGGCTTTAGTGACTGTCTCCTGGTCTGGCATAGCCGTTCCCAGGAATGCCCAATTTCATTTGTCTAGGCCTGGACCAAAGGGAGCTGGCTCCACTGCCCTTTGAGGATGCTGTTTGCAACCTGCAATGTTTCTGTGTGCAAAGAAAATGAAGCAAAGGAAGAATCTGAGGAGATGTAGTGGTTACATTAAAGTGGTGTGATTCTCAGACCTAAAACTTGGCCAAATGGAAATGTTTTTTCAACAGGGGCAGGCATTTTTTTTTAACGTACAAACCATATTGTCTGCCAGATACTAAAAGATTTCAGGAAAAGTTGCAATGGTTGGCATTTTCCAGTTTCATCTCTTCCATCGTCATCCTTCTCCCTCCCAGCCAAACTAGGCATTAATTTCTTCTTGGCTTTTTCTCCAGCAGCAGGAGCAGTTGAGCTGAAATGAAAGACTCAAGTCAGAAGTAAGGACAGGTACCTGTGTGTCAGTAGGGGCTCTCATCCCACCTTCGTTATGCAAGGTCAGACCCTCTCAGCTGTATCTATTTAGGACACTGTAGAGACATGGAGTTTTTTGCTATTTCCCAGATCATTGTTATTCTCAGCCCACATGATTCATCCTCTGAATGTTGAAATGCTCATTTTCAATAATGAGTATTTCAGCTACTGAGATAAACAGTTCTCATTTTACAGAATTATGTATAGAGCTTGGTTGCACATGCTTCACTTCCAGGTGCTTGCCAAGCGCAAGGATGGCTGAACTTTACAGTTCAGAAGCCACGAATCAGGCCCTGAAAGTCAAGAGATTGCCTTTAAAATAATAGAATCTCTAAGAATAATCAGTGTTGGCATTTTTAATTTGCTGCCTGGTTTCTACGCCCTTGGGGATTATATTTTCCCTTTGCAAATCCACGAGGACAGGAACTTTTGCATTTTTTTAATGAAAGAAGAGATGGGATAAGCACAAGGTAAAAAGCAAAGAGACCATGAGAGTTGACAAGACTGACAATGGCAGGCATGCGCTACAAATACAGTGAGAGATGAAACTTGATCCCAGCCTTTGTGGTTTGCACAATGCCTTGAGAATTCATGCTAGTCTCTACAGCAAGCACAATTCAGCATCAGAAACCATTACAAAAAGAAGTGTTGAAAATCAGCCCCAAAATTTCTTAGGTTATCTTGGTATGCAATAGAAGTATTTTTATGTACTAGCACCATATTAAAGTTGGGTATTTTTTTTCTCTTTCTGCTACAGGAAATGCTTAGAGGTAGATGGGAAATGTAACTGTACGGCAGAGCCCCTTGTTCTGTTCTCTACTTACATATCGTTCGCTACAGTGTAGTGCTTATCTGTAATATGACCTCCTAAGTTTCTCAGTGACACTTTAAAGCCTGATGGGGAAAGGGTATAGTGAAGTACATAATAGAGTGTAGATTCCCCAGGTAGCCATGTCTCTACTGATCTTCTGTGCACGGAGTAGTGGTCATTCCTGTGCTTGCGAAGGTGGACTAGTCCTGCATTGATAGAGCTACAACAGTCAACAAATTTTGTGACTAATGTATCCTTTCCCCCACTAAAATATACCCTCCAGCATTTCTCTGTGGCCTCTGTTATTCCTTAGCCCTTCATGTGTTTGTAGGTGAAGTTCTATGGAGCTGGAAAAGAGCTGGAACAGCACTAAATTTTCTTGTTCACCAGAAGCAATGTGTTTTCCATGGTGTGTTGTGTACAAAAACACATCTGCGGAAGGGAAAGGAGTGAGAGGGACAAGAAGGAGAGGGCATTATAATTTTGGAGAGGGAACTATCTGGCAACCAAGGCAGAAGATGGTTGGGAAGAAAGAAGGGAAAGCAGTAGGGCTGGACATGGAAAATGGAAATGTTCCAGTAGCAGGAGTGACGGGGGCTACCTTGAAGTCAGTGCATAGGAAGCAGGACCGCTGAAGCCTAATCCCAGTTCTGCCACTTCTCCTGAGCAACTTTGAGGATGTCACACTCATTTCTATGACTGTTTCTTCATCTGCGAAAAGGAAAATAACAGAGAATCAGGCTTCAAGTTTATCAAAAGTCCTGGTGTGGGACTATCATCATTAGCACTACTTAATAAAAGTGCCCCTGCCTGGCTTGTGTCATCAAAAATATCACTCTAAAAGCTACTTGGAAGCCAACGTTGCTGCCTGCAGTTTTCCTTTATTCTTTGTGTATCCGCCAGTCTTGTAGGCTCAATTCTGTCCATGTTGCTATGCAATGAAAAAGCCTAAGCTGCCCCTTTACCGAAAGGGATGTAACCGTTTGCCTGTTCCTCTACAGACTGCAGGTGATTGTTCGAAGCACTCTCAGGAAATTATCTTTTAAAAATAACAGTAAGCCATACCTTTCTTTTCTTCCTTATTGTACAAACATGGCACAAATCTGTTAAGACCCTTGAACTGTTGCATAGGTCAGCCTATTCTTTATGCTCGGTGAAAGAGCGGAACTTCAGTGTTAATTCATTTTTATTGTACTCAAAGCACTTCTATGTACTTGACATACATCAACAATTATGATCCTTCCCTGAGAAGCTGCATGTACAAAGTACAGAAAGCAAGCCACACAGAAATACATAACTACCTGTTTTGTTTCCCCTTCTTTTAAATTACTCTTTTTATAAACAGGTTGGTATTAGAAGAGTGTGTTTAGTAAATACCTTGGGTTGAGCCATCCGTAAATGTCCTTCCATTTTATTTAGAGAAAAGAAAAAAAAAAAAAAAAGCAGGTCTGCAGGGAAGCTGAGGGACTTGGATGTGGAAGAGATCTGGCATGTCATTATGTCAAGGTTTCTAGTATTACCTAGAACTTTTTTGCAGCTCAGGGGAAGAAACTTTCCAACTGGATAAATAATAACCTCGAAAAGGCACTAGAAAAAAAAAACATCATGCAAAGTATAAGATATGAAAAGAGATCAGCAAAATAACCCCTGGCTTTCAAGTCCAAAAGTGTAATGTTAATATAAGCATTGTTAAAAGTCAAGCTCAGTTACACCTTGGAAACGCTTGAAATATGTATACTGAAAAGTACAAGCCCAAAGACCTGAATATGCTCAAGTCAGAGGGCTTGACTGCAAGGTTTGGTACCTGGGATAGAAAGTGTGGTAGCAAGTTTCAGAATACATCTGTTTCCTGTGTGGTACCAGGCATTTAAAGAATGGCTAATGAATGTGTATTTAAGAGGGTGGCCTTTTTGTCTCACTCCTTTTTGTGTAAGCTTTTACACCTAATTTTTAAGGAAAGAATAATTCCTAAAAAATGGAGGCAAATGTAAAGAGATTGAAACACATCTTCTTTTTGAAGGGTAGTGTATGTCCAACTCATATCTGTCTTGATTTCAAGAGAAAGGGAATACTGAAGATATAATCCCTCTAAACTTCAGTAAAGAATCCAGAGGCCTGTCAGATGGGAAATGATAATAAATTAAGGAAGACTGGTATTAGTGGGGGAAATTGTAAGACAGGTGAAGAACTTGCTGAAGAGTAATGACACCAGGTAATATTGAAGAGGAGGCATTAGGCTAGAGGAAGATTGTTAACAGAGCTTCTCTGGGAATATTTTGAGATGAAGAGGTGACCCACGGATACCATTTGGTCACGTAGTGCTGTAAACTTGTCCATGTTGCAGCAAGACTGTCAAGAGAGGTATTTTCCACAAAGACAGGGAAATCACACCATTAGTGTTAGCTCAGGAGAGATCTCATGTGGAACACTGTAATTTTGGCCATCCTTGTTCAAGATAGATGATTAAAAATTAAACTTGCTCGGGGAAGAGCTAGCAAGGTAATGATGAGAATGGAGACTCTGGAGGGAGGAGGTTATAAGAGCTTTTCATCATTGTCTATAAATGTGCATTTGGTACATGAGAGAGGGAAATGTGGAGTACTATTTAACCCAAAGATAGCTTGGAAACCTAGCAGATAATTCTTAACCCTTTAAAGAAATCTGGATTGGGAAGAGTCTTTTACTCAAAAAAAGTGAAAAATCTACACTTTTTTAGATGTGGAGCTTTATCATTTGTTGACAGTGATTATATGCTCTCACTGCATGCAAAGACAGGGAATGGACTTGGTATTTCTGAAGGTCCCTTCTTCTGTGCCCCTTTCCCATGCAGACCTCCACAGGCTCTGCTGAGCCAGTGCTCTTTGAGGAGGATGGGAAGGAATATTTTTTCAGGAATTTGATTGTGAGACAACATATTGTTATGATTCAACAGAGAATAAAAGAAATTCTCCTTTCCCAGAATGGCACACTTGGGTCTTGCCCTCCTAATTGTTTTCCCATCCTCCAAGCACTACTTGTGGGAAGTAGCTGTAAGTCTCATCCCCTGTCTTCTGCCAAGAGCTGCATGAGGCATTATTTGGCATTTCAAAACTCATCACAATTCTGGATACGTGCAATTATTTCTCTCTTTGTTAAGAAATACAGACCTTCTGAGGTGAAAACAAAAACCAACCCGGGCAATGAATACTGGGGAGTCCTTGAGAAGTAGGAGTCCTCACATACGCGTACGCTGGAAGTAATTAGTTCATTACAAGCTGAGGAGCTAATTCAGGCTGTGACGGCCTTGTTTCTTTCTGGAGTGGGCTGCCATTTCTTCTTTGGACCACCAGATGCCAGACTTTTACTGCAAAACTCCAGCCCTCTGCCTGCACAATGGGAAAAAATGTTCATGCACTTACATTTTCATGAATCCCTTCAGTTTTGTTTTCTGCAAAACACTTGTAAGTCTTCTAAGCATAGTGCTTCATGCTTGTTTCTAAGCATGTACTGTAACTCTTTAAGATCATTTGTAAACTAATTGTAGGATGTTACCATGAAACAGCCTCTCTGTAAACTACTGGCTTCTCTGACAAGCCAATGACTTGAATGCCTTTCCTCAAAATCATCGTGAAAACTGGACAGTTAGAAAAAGCACTGCTGAAATGCACAGAAGGAATATGATAACACTTGGTAGAGAGAGGCACCAAAATGTTTATATTCAATAACTCAAAATCAATCGCATTTGATAACTTCACTGTTTAAGGTAAACAAACAACAAAATAATTACAGCCTCTCTTATCTGCAGAAATATTCTTAAGAGAAATGCCTGTTCTCATGCTTTTTCAATAATTCAAGATGTAAGTATGACATAGTTTTCTTTTCTAATATATGCATATTTTATCTAAATTTTACACTTTATAAATGTAGCTACTTATGTTTCATTCATTCTAAAATTCAGTTATTGCAAAATTATGCAATTATATTCCTATTAGAATTATTGACATTCTCATTCCTATTGCAGAATGTATTATTTTAACAAGCGTGTGCTGTTTTATAAAATTTAGAAATATTGAATTAATTTGTAATGAATTGGTCGTTTACAGCAGAATGAAAATATTGAACTATGAATCATCCGTACTGGGCCAAAGAGACAACACATTGTGCCATAAACAAGAAGAAAAATACACAAGCACTAGCGCAAATAAAAGAAATACAATTTTGGTAAAAATAAGCAATGGAAATGCAGCAGTTTAGATAAACAGGCACATTATTTTAACACAAGCAACAGAGATTTTTTTTCAGTTGAAGTGGCTTTGCATTATTTTAGGGAAATATAAAATTGCAAAGTGCAGTATTATTGTAGAATTTTTTTTTTATTCCCTTATCCCAGTGTATGTAAATCATCTCTTGATCAATGTGATGTCAATTGTTAAAGCTTCCAAAAGCAAACCTTCCAGGTAAAAAACCATCTAAATATATTGGAAATAAATATATATTCCCCTATACATTCTCTGCCTATATAAAGGCAAAGAGTATGCAAATATCATAAGAAATTAATGAAAAATTCTGACAGATAAAGCAAAGGCTTTCATTAATAATTAAAATACAAATGATGACAGAACTCAATGCTTTATTCTGTCATGAAATTATGTTGGTCTACAATTATGATAACACTGATTCTCAGTTTTGCATTATTTTGTGGAAATCAAACAGAAAAAGGCAATGCAATATTGTTTGGGTGCTGGCAAAGAGAGCTAAATGACATGAAATATTTACCATAAAGGCTTCTTTAGAAGTATATGCATTATTGACATACAATCAAATTAAAAATATTTCCATTTTCACAGCTCAACTATGATTAGAACTTTGAATTTACTCTCGTAGTGTAAAAATATTAAATACAAGAAAATATAATGTATACCAGATTAGTCCAGAGGCTTGTTTTTCATCATCTCTCAGTGTAGAATCAGGATTTATTTGAACTTGACTGAATCACCCATGGGTAGCAGAAATCTCTATTTGTTCTTGATTCAAGAAGAGTCTTTTTCTTGACATGAAAATGTCAAAAAGTTTCATAATGATAGTTTATGATGTCATTATAATTCCTCTCCATTCTTTAAAAACAGAGTATTAAGTCATTCCATTACACTGCCTTACTCTTAATCTTTCCCTTTTTCTAAAAAATTGACATATTTATCATTGATTTTCCAGCAGATGTTGTACTGGATGCCCTTTTTTAAAAAGTACCTTAGTTAATCTGACCTCTCTTAATGATTACTCACATATTCTTTAGTAAGCGAATAAAACTTTTCTTTCACAGATAGTAGGTACTTAATCCTCATTATTGAGAATATGCTGAAACCTTGAATACTTGTCAAAGATTCATTTTATAATCCTGAGGTTGGTTTGCCATCAGTGATTTACACAGGGGCTGTGCTTGCAATAATTGATTCATTCCATACTTAAAGTCTACTGCTGTCATTAAAATGACAGTACAACGCTTGCTGTTGCAATTTAGATTTACTTTAAAAAAAGCTCAATTCTCCCCTAGAAATACATACAATTGAAACAGAAAAAACCATTTTGTATCTCAAAGTAAAATGATAATAACGATAAATTTTATTCACAAAATATTAAACTGGAAACATATTTAAAACACGAGCTAGCTTTTGTGAGGTTTGATGGAAGTTTAACCTACAATTGCATAAACAATGTGTTCACATCTTTTTGTTACTCTGTCTTGATTCAAAGAGCATTTTTTAAAGCACTTCAAACATCTGCCTTTGAAACTGAGTTTTAAGGTACAGCTCCTATAGTTAATTAGCATCTCAGATGCAATGCCCATCGATGCTAAGCTGCTGTAACAGAGCAGATTGTCATTTTGGACTGTCGGTGGCAATGCTACACGTAAAAGCCTATGTACATTTACAGTTACTCCAGATAAAACTGTACAGGCTTCATTCTCCCAGCATGTATTGTCTTTCCTGAAAAACAGAATCAAATGCAAAGCGTTTAACCGATTCCTCACACTGACAATGTGACATGCAGCTTTCATTTTCTTGAGTGTGTTTGACGAGGGGATTAACTAAGTGCTAAGGTACAGCAGATCCCTCTAAAGGACATGGTAGTGTTTTCCCTCGTAGGTCCTTGTTTTGTGAAGCTATTGAGGAAAGAGTTCCCTCTGAATGCACCAATTATTGCCCAGCAAACTACAGTAAGTTAAAAATTCTCTTTAATAATAAAAAAAAAGGTTTTACATGAAAAAAAGGTTTTGTACAGCTCTTCCAGTAATATCAAATCAAATTCATTTTAATGAAGCTTCATTAAAGTTCTCAGATAAGTAAGAAAGAGAATTGTCGTTCATTAACATTGTGGTTCTACCCACAGCTGAAAAACATGCTGTAAAACGTTAATAAGAGCAAAGATTCAAGTATGACTGAGAGGGAAGGAGACAGTGTGAAAGAATTAATTAAGCCACAAAAGCTGTTTCATTGATAGTTTAGTAAACTATCAGGAGACAAGGAAAAATTAGGTTACAGTGAAATAGTATCCTTTCCAACCTTGATGTACCTAAGTAGCAGACCACATGCAAAAGCAGGAGGTCACTCAGGACTGAATTCTGACCATAACAGCAGCTCACACTCCTCCCACCGAGGCCTCTGTCTCTTCTGTACTTATTCAAGGACAGATCAGGGTCTTCATCATTTAGGACATCTTTTGCACAGTGCAGTTAAAGAGAATAATTTGGCCCTGACTGCAAGATCATTCTTGATCTGAGAGGGCTAAATTTAGCTCTGAATGTGCCGTAACGTAGTTTTCTGCTGTGATAAAATTTGCCTTGTTTCCACTGTCAAATCAGGCGTGTGAAAGAAAAATTGCAACTATCTCAGTGTTTTCAGAAAGATTATCTTGAGTTTGGGCACACCATTGTTCCAATAGACAACATACTAATAGTATTGATGTAATAGGAAGAAATCAACTGATTATTTTGTGTTTTGAAGGCTTACTGAGTTTTGCCTGTTTATGTAACCTGAATTCTACAGTTGAGTATCCTTTTACCTTGCTGTCTGGAGTTCTGTACACCTATATGGAGAGCAGGTTTAAACAACTGATATTTTCCCTGTGTCTGACTAGATAATCCACAAGATTTCTTATCCAAGTGAAATACAGAAGTCTAGTTGAATTGCTGTTGGATAAAAAATAGTTTGGATAAATTTTAGGTGCAGTTGCATCTCTTAGCAAATGTGCTTACATGTGCACCCATGTAAGTGTGCGGTCTCCAGAAGCAGGTTTTGCATCTGAAGTTTCAGTGAGGAGAAAAACATCCCTGTCAAAGTTATAATCACTCATGAAGAGGAGTCTATAATATAAATAATCACTATTGTTGGAGGTGCAGGGAGAATGCTTAGCCACTGCAATTCTTTATAATTCCTCACATAAAATCTTTTATAACTTGACGTTTCACCATGATATCAGGTATTTCTTCTAAAGAAATAATCTCTAAATAAAACACCTGGCTTTGGTGTATTTACAAGTTTTTGATGATTCACATAAATATTTCTCTTTGAATAGATTCTTCTATTTCTGAAACAGATAGAAAAAGTTGCAAGCAGCACACCCCATTAATGGCAGAACTAAAAAACCCCACATAATGGGGCAAATCAATTTATTGAAGGAACTAGTAATCAAGAAAAAAAAGTGTTTTGACAGTATGTTCCAGAAGTCATTGAATTTAATTTAATGAATCTTCTAAAGAAATCTGCTAATTTGGAACAAACACTATCGCAGACAGATCTTTCCTTAATTTAGTGAAGATTCCAAAGTGTTTATTTTTCTTGAAATTTAAGTGTCCTATTGGCCAAAATTAAAATTACTTTGTGCTAATATAGATTTATAGCAAATGTTCTTTAAGTATGCACTATGATAGATTTAACAAAATATGAAAGGCGGGCACAAATCAACTGATTACAACCACTCTTTGCATTTTTGCAGTTAAATCCATAACTAGAAAATGATGTCGTCATTTAATTATCTCAGAAATGCTTTGCTAACTTGCAGTTAAAAATAATAATAATCCACTGCTTTTTCATTGAAACTCTTTGCTTGCTTGTCCCCAGAAATATCAGTAGGAAACCTGTGCTGGGGTGTTGTATGTAGTGTTAGAAGCATATTCTACCAATTATCTTTATGAAAAAATGCAGATATACGTGTTACAGGGAAGTTTTGGGTTGGGCTGGTTTGGCTTATTTGTGTACTGGCAAATGAAACAATCCTTCACTGTGCATAACAGCCAAGTTGTTTGTTCTTTTTAAAGGCATCATGTGTCTTTTAAAAAGGTATTATTTTGTGCCTGAAGTACATTCAAAACTCCATGTGTGTGTGTGTGTGCACATGTGCAGGGGGCTACCGTGGTACTTGTCCATGTTTCTGTGACTATTGTTTGGAGAAGATGGGTGGTTCCTCCTGCCCCACAGGCTGGTTTGATGAGTGAAACATTTCTGATGGGAGAAGAAGGGAAGAGAGGGACTCTTTGCTACTGGCAAATAGTCTCCACATCCAAATAGTTAGAAAATTATTGCTATAGGAACAAAGATGCTACATAGTAGGACGTGAGACAGGCTATCCTGTATCAGTCGTAAATCACGAAGCAGCTGAACTAATCTGCACAAAAGGAAAACGCACTCTAATTTTCTGTTGGAAATTCAGACAACATTCTCACCTTGCATTTCACTGTGCTGGTGCTGCTCTACAAAGGAGAAGAAAACTGATTAGCAGATTGTTAATCCAATAATTGTAACAAATAATTAGCTTTGTAATAATTAGACAGAGAAGCATATAGAATAAGAATTATATCGAATATGATCTCTCTCTTCTCCCTCCTTTCTCCCCATCATGTTCACAACTGAGTATTTGGGTAAAAAATATCTTTTATATGAGACACTAAAAAGTGTTATCTTCTTTTCATATAAAAACATTAAAAATAAATAAATTGTAAACCTAATATGATTGTGAACTGAACACTTGATAAAAATAGCAAGGCCAAGATGTTTTCTTTGACCTTCCTTTCTTCTCATTATCCCTTCCTCAGGACATTCGCTCCTTGTTGTGCCCCTTTGTAATTTCTCTTTTATTCCAGATTGTTAATATAGAAATGCTGTGGCTCATGAAGCTTCGGGTATGAAAATGATATTCACGTCAGAAATAAAATCAGATTGACATGCCAGAAGAAAACACTTTAAAAACAGGTGAATATTCAGCTCTGGATAAGATTCCTTGCTGGTTAGACCATCTCGCCTTAATGTGTTCGTCAGCTAGAGCATCTGCTGTTGCAGTTTTAAGGTTTATTATGAACATTGCTTAAAAAATCATTTTACATTTTGAATATCATGTGGGCATTTGTACTTGTATTGAAGCCGTGTAACATGACTCAAAGTCAAGAAGAGTGCAGAATGTTTAAAGTAGAAATAAACTGATGATGGCTTATCTGACTGAGGGGGACACAACCACCTGGCAGGAAAGCTGTCTTGCAAACCCCTGGCTGGATGAACTACACTGGCAATGCCTCGAGTAGCTAGAGAGATGCCCTCAGCACAAGATCAAAAGGACCGGATTGCCTCGGTTGGGGCCTGGTTCTTGCGTTTGGGGCTCGGAGGACTGAGAGCTCTTGTTCTGTGAAACCTCTTTCACCCCTTTTTTTGTACCCCCCTCCTGTTGAGACCAGGCAAACTCGTCACAGGTGCAGACCCCGCACCAGCAGGCTGTGCCTGGGGGAGAGCCACTGGTGGGTGCCCACCCCCGTCACCTCTAAAAGAAGCTGCTTTGGAGTCTCCCCTCATTTGCATGGGGAGATTTAATTTCCATCCCTTAAATATGACGAATTGCTGAGATTTCCTTCAGTTAATGCTTTTAACAGCTCCCAATAAACTTCATTAATCAGGCCAGCTCTAGGCCCAACGTGCAGCCTGGAAGCAGCTAATTTGCCTGATGAGCCCGCGACTTTAGTGAATAAACAGGTGGATAAGCCGAGGGTTTTATGGCCTTAATTACACTCTAATCAGTTCAGCACTTGGCGGGCAAAAGGGAAGAGGGAAAAAGGAGGTGGCAGCAGCAAGAGCATCAAGCAGCCGCCGCTTCTCAGCCCTTCCCTTCCCGCATCGGCAGTGCTCTCCCGCTTCACCTTCTCCTCTCCTGCTTTCCTTTTGCAGTGTTTGCCTCTCCTCTCCTTCCTCCTCTGTTGTCTTTCCCCTTCTGCTTCCACTTTCCTGTTCCCTTCACACTAAAATTAAGTTCTGACTGAGAGAGAGGCTGTTTTGTTCTTTCTTTCCTGCTACTTTCTGCCTCCCTTTCCCCTCTTTATTTATTTATTTTATTTTTCCCTCTCTGTACCTCGTTCCCTCTCTCACTCTCACCTGCCTCTGGGTCCTGCCTCCCCCCTCCGCCCCCATCCCTCTCTCCCCTGCTACATATTCTCCCTGTCACAGTTAGGCCGCCTGACAAATCACTTCAAGGGCAGCCTAACTTTGAAGGACAAGACAAAGCTTTAGCATATGGTCCAATCCCCAGATGTTTGTCTCTTTCTCTTGCTCTCTCTCCCTCCCCTCTAAGAAGGGCTACTTGGGAAGCCCGGCTTTATTTTTGTTCATCCTCTCCTCCCTCCCCCCAAGTTTTGGTGGGGGTCTCTAACTAGCAGCGAGGGCTGCTTTTCCCTTTACAGCCTCCCCGCGGAGGAAGGGGTGTCAGAAGGGAGGGGAGGGGGGGGAGCAGCGGTGTTTTTACTGAAACTTAATGATGTTTTTCATAGCCTGCGGAGGGGCGGGGGCAGGTCCGTGGGTTTGGGAGGCAGGGGATGCCCCGGGTCCCGCAGCCGGACCTGCCTGACAGTGTCACCCCCCCGCACACCCCCGCCTGCCTCCTGTGCCGTCGGGGATGGCAGCGGCGAGAGGCGGGGAAGGAGAAACCTGCTGCTTCCCCGCTCGGAGCATCCCCGGAGGGGAAGGAGGGGCGCGGCGGGGCGGATGGGGGAGCCCCGGCGGGGCCCCCAGCCCCTGGGCGGGGGGCAGTGCGGGGGGGGGGGGGGTGGGGTGGTGCGAGGCAGCAGCCGGCTCTCGCCAAGCCGTGCCGCTGCGGGGCTCTGCCCGAGTTCGTGCGCTTATGTTCACGATTCGGCTGGAAACGCACAGCCGTGGGAGTGTGACGGGGGCCGCGCCACCGCGGAGCGCGGCTCTGCTGGGTCCGGCACCACGTCCCTGCCGGGGCCGCTGCTGCGGCTGCTCGCCGGGGGGTTTTGTGCGGCAGCCCCCCGCACCCTGGGCCGGCCGGCGCCAAAACGAGCATCTCTGCCTCCGCAGCCGCTGAATGTACTTAAAAAAAAAAAAAAAAAAAAAAAAAAAAAAGCTGTTTAAGGGGTAACTGTGGCTCCTGCCAGACAGCGAGAAAGCCCAGGTTAAAGAAAAGGCAGCACTGCTGCTTGCAGATGAGCGCTGGCTCGTCTCACTGGCTGCTAAAACTGGCCGCAGAACTTCTTAGAATTTAGAAAAATAGATTTTTCCTTTCCAAAAACTTATCATGGGAAGGATTTGTTTGAGCGTTTTATCTCAGCTGTCAAAGACATATTAAGAGAAGAAAAGATTGTATTTTCCAGGACCCCCTTCTTAATACAGTTTTTCATCCTGTACATGTAACAATATTGAGACTTTAAAAAATGAACTGTCACAAAAGGAAAATGGATTTCATCTTTGTCTGTTTTCAGAGGGATTAAAACATTCCTAATATTTTGGAGGCTGACATGATTTTCACTTGAAATTTGCATGGGTGTCTTTATGATGACTCCTATTTATTTTGGTTTTGACTGTGCTAATTAACACTTTTTCACAGGTTTTTAATAGATATCTGTAGTGTATGATTCAATTCAATTTTTAAACCCCCCTTAATTTATACAACTAGCATATATTATCAGCTGTTACACATCTTTTATAAAATCAAACACAGTGCATTCTTGCAGATTAATTCAGAAAGCATTTCCTTTAGACAAGACAACATTTCTTTCTTACACGAATTTTTAAAGTGGATAATTAATTTAATCATCTTTTAACTGCAGTTACTTAAAGCTTTTTTGACCAAAAATAACTACGAGGAGGTGACTCTTTCTTAAAATTATCACTGTAAAGGATGCCGTTGAAGAAAGTTATACAATGACCTGTCTTTTCATATTCAGTTTTTTATGGCTCTAAGAATCTTGAGTGTACTTCGTGCTAGTTTTTTTGTATCTTGCTGTTATGATAAAGTGAAATCCTGACACTTATTCTTGGGTAGAACAGAAAATAAATGGATAGCAAAAACTTTCAGTCTTACTGTACCCAGATTAAATGCCCTGCCCCTTAATAAAATTACATCTTGTATAGTTACATTGCCCTGATGGAATTTGGGATCGTACTATCCTGCCGTTCATTTCCAGGTCTGTGTATTGCATTACTGTCCGATAATCAAAGTGAATTAAGATATTTTTTAAAAGGTGAGAGAGTTTTTTTCCCCCAAGTTCTGCAAATTCTCAAAGTGGCCCTGGAGAAATACAAATGCACAAAGCGACAGGCGAAGCCGGGCCTGTGTTCAGCACTCCATCATTCCTTGTCAGAGGTGCAGCCACTATGCATTATCCTGCCGTGATTGATAGAGTGGGTTTGTGCAGACTGGGGGAGCTGGGCACGGCTCAGATGGGGCCCTGTCGTTCTGGCCCCATTTCATACTACCTGTGGGGAAAACAAAAACTTTGCTGGGATTGGCGGTTCGGTGCTGGTCAGAAATTTCACTTCTTTGCCCATAATGTAAAGGTCATGGTCCCTAAAAGTTAAATGTAGCTTCTAGCTTTACGTGGTAATGATCCAAGGACAGGGAGCAAAGGAAATAAGGACCGACCCTGCTTATGTGAATAATATCAAAATAATAAAATGGCTTTCAGGTTATCAAGTTTGTTTCTTTGTTTTAACTGAGAACTTCTTCAGTGGGCAGTATACTTGAAGACTTTCCCTTGTCTTTTGACTCAGTTATTCACCAGAAGGAGCTGACAGAATGCCCAAACATTCAGTGCAGTGCTGCCCTTTTAAGGTTAATTCAGTGTCAATGTCACTGGTCAGAAAAATAGAATAAAATATAGATAAAGTAGATTGTTATATGTAAAACCAAAGCATAGTAAAATTCTATTCCCAGTATATAACAGTTGACCAGAAAGTCTACCTAAAGGAGCTATTATTGCTGTAGGATATAATGTAATAATTTATGCAGTTAGAATCTTTGACACATTTTAGTTCAGCTAGGGAGAAGAGTTTAGGCTTCTTTGCCTATGATCATTCAAGATCTTGACTAATTGATGTAAGATCAAAGATGACAACAATCTCACCAGTGTTATGTAAAACTATAATATCCTCCAGTTCCTTCATTTCTTTCTGAAATGGCCAAAGGCAAAATAATTTGCATAAAAGGTCTCCAGTTTTAAAATGTAAAATTTCTTCATTGGGACTGTTACGTGATCCCCAAAGATTTCTACAGATGTTTACAAACTTAATCAAAATGAGCATATAAATATTATGCAAGTGATTCTGGGGGAAAACAGAGCTTTGTTTTGTTTTAAAGTATAACAAATTACTATAATACGGAATGACATTTTAAAAATGTGATTTTTGAGTTCACATCTATGTTTATAGTAATTATTTGCTGGAAGGGGCCACTCTTATGTACTAATTGATGAATCCTAATTTATCCTGTAAACTCTTCCCCTCCCCCATTTAATTTCTGTGGGCAAAACTGCCTTGAAATAGGAAAGCAAGGATGCTGTGTATTTTACATCAATAAAAGAAATGGTGAAAATTGCTTTCTGCTACAAATTGCTTTGAAAAATAATCTTGATATATTTTTCTGGGGGTGTGTGTGGTTTTTTTATATACTAATAACAGACAAGCAGGTTAAATGAATCAACATTCATTTTGGACTATCCTGTGCTACAGTTTGTGATTTTAAATAATTTACAGGGAGTTTTAGAGACTGTGCCACACCAGCAAGTATGTACCCACTTTCACACATTTGTAGTTTTTGAAAGATCCCTTTTCTTTCATGAGCATTTTAAGTAAGAAAAGAGGTTTTTTAATGTTATATCTGAGATCTTTTCAGTGGGGAAGAAAAGTATCAACCTACTTGTCTGTACATTAGTGTATATATGTATGTACAGACACTGATTGATGTACAAATGGGTTTCGCTATTTTTTTTTAAAATACAAAGTCAAGATAGTAAGATCATTCAAGACTTCGTTTCTTTCTCTACCCCTCATCTGACTTGCAGCATTTTGGAATATGTTCCCCTTAAACATTTACTTCAGATGGAGGGCTTAACTGTGGTTTAAACCCTGCCTTTGCAAGTGTGTTATATCTAAACTTGTAAAAAAGTGAAGCAGCTAGTTAAAAAATGCTTACCACTGTAGGATAATTAACATCACCCTGGAGTAGTACATCATAGCTAATTCAGTGAGCCCTGCTTTACAGCTGCCACCAAGCAACAAGCAGTAGTTATAAAATGCTCACGTATCAGGATATTCCTTTAACACCTCATTTATTATTGTAACATGAAAAATGTCCCCTTCCATTTATTATGAAATCACTGCATTAAGGGTCTTAGTCACAAAGAAATGATTTGTAAATGCACACATATAAAGGTTCAGCTTTCTTCTAAAACAGAGAGAATTTGTCTAATGAATTATCTCTGATGCAAATGAAATGGATGTTTATTGAAAGGAGGATGGCTAAAGTTGAAGAAATAGAGTTGTGTGCATAGGTAAAAGGTAACTTTGCTTAAATTAATAGCTAGGGGGTAGTTTGTGGTTTTTTCTCTGTGTCTAATGTTTATTTTTCTGTGAACAAACACAGACAAAAAGCAGCTATAAACAGAGATGAGAAACAGACAAACAGACACACAGGCACACACATGAGTGTAGGCTGACAGTCCATTGCCTTTATAAACATATGATAGACCCAGAGGCAAATCCAAAGCTGCCAACACAACTACTAAATGAGTCTGCCAAAGAGCCAGATGCTGCAGCTGGAAAAGCATTTTCATTGTCTTAGCAGCTGCATACTGTGATTGCTATCCTGAAAGGAGGGGAAGGAATTGGGAGAATGGTTATCAATAAATGGTACCCAGTTATGCTTCGGTGTACGTACACTTGTGGGTGCATATGTGAGTAATTATGACAGCAACTATGTTTACTAGTGAGAGAAATATATTATTTTTTATATTCTAGTGACTTCTTAAAGGCCAATAATAGAATTGTTGCAGGGGGGTTCATTATTTTAAAAAAGCTTAAGATGACATGTTTTGATTTTCTGTTTTTCAGAGTTGTTGGCCGACAGAGGAATGACCAATGCTCACTTGAGTGCTTTTTGGGATCCACACAAAGATACAGCCTTCCCTCCACATCCCCCATCCCCTACACTGTGCACATGGGATTTTGATTTGGGAAAATGAATCAGAGTAGTCCAAGTGTCTTCAAAGTGCAGTTTAATGATTAACGGGCTCAGAAAGGGTGTTATATTTAGAGCCCCAGAAAGCTCAGAAAGTAATGCTCTAGCCTTCACTCATGCAAGGCACTTGATGAGAGCAGGGATGACTGGGAGAGCCTGCATGGCAGAGAGAGCATGTGGCTTCACAGGGAGGCAGGACCCAGCTTACTGACTGCTTGAGTTAAAATTACAGAAGGACGCTGAGCAAATCTGTCTCTGAAACATAGCCTTTTCTCCTAGAACAAAAAAAAGGGAGAAAGATGAGCAGGCACAGGGGTGGCCATCCACACTCTTCTGGTGAGGCCCTGTGGTCTGCACTACCATGGCGCTCAGTCTAGCTCCTTTAATGGCTGTGCAGCCGTTGCTAACACGAGGTGATATATATTGGAATTTACAGTGACTTGCAAAGACAGATGTGTGTAATTTATAGAACTGGTCCATGCGCAATTAGGAAACATGATAGCTGAAGTGATGCCCCCATCTTTTTCTAAGAAGCTGCACAGACTTGTGCTCTGAACTAATGAAGAGGCCTTTATATAAAATTAGAGATCAGGAAAGTATGTGCTAAAGCCTCCTTGGCTATATAATTACTTTTTTATCATTATAATGACCTGTCGTACTAAGAAAGTTTTTTTTTTTCCAAAAAAGTTCATCAACCCTGTAAGGGAAGGGACCAGAAGAGAAAATCAATTGAAATCATTATTTCACAGGCTAGATATATTTTTAAATCTTACCCTTTAAGTGGTTATATATCATTGCATACTATTTGTATTATAAAAGTGGCAAATTATTAAAAATAGCAACCAACGAACTGTTACTAAGTGTAGGTCTTGGCTGGCAGACAGTGCAGATGATAGTGCCTGTATGTATGTATATCCATATGTAACTGCTTTTAGAGGGAGCAAAATTGTGCATGTATTTATGATATTAAAATACTGAATCTGAAATAATGTTGCATATATTAGCTTTCAAATTGATCATGAGGAAGAGAGAGGAAGGGAACTGTCTGCAAAAGAATAGTTGCTCATTTTCCTGCTCTCAGTTTTTACTGGGAAATTATAATGTTCATTATCCAGTATAAGGAGGAATAAAAGTTCTCCCTTTAAAGCAACGTTCACAGACAATGTGAGTTCCACCATATTTAGAGACAACAACGTTCTAATGGAATATCTATGAACAGCTAAGGGATGTTCAGTGAGAAAATACTGTTTTCATACTTTTGTAAGAGAATCCTTCCCCCCCTCTTTTTTTTTTTTTCTTCTAGATCTAAATGGCTGCTTCGTTTTGCTGCTCTTAAGTCAGCTGTGGATCAGAACAGTGGATACAAAGAAGTGACAGAATTGCAGATGGAGCTGGAATAAAATGGAAAGAAAAAGAGAAGGCAATGTCCTACAGAGGAAGTTGCGAGGTAGATAAAGAACTTTTGTTCGCCGTTTGGTGGAATAGTTGTGTCTCCCAGTAGGCTGAGCAGGCTGGCTGATACATCCAGAGGGGACGGGTGTCAGGCTGGTGCAGGTGTCAGTGGCTGCCAGTGAGTGATTGCACCATCAGCCTCCTACCGTGATCCATCATGCGGGCCCAGCCGGTGAAGAATCACAGCCTCAGCAAGGTGCTGAGCCCAGCAACATATCATTAAACAAGGTTACCACCGGCAGATTTGTTCCCATGATCAATCTGGTCAATAACCGTTCCACCTCGCTGTACATTTCCCCCCCTTAAAACATAAACAAGTATTATGAAAGTGGTAGCAGAACAATGTAAAGCTTTAAGAAGACTTCATTTCTCCAATGGCAAGCTGCAGGTTTCTTGTAAATCCCTTATAAATCATGAAAAATAACCCTTCCTACAAAAATTTATCCTCAGACTAATCCTTCTGAGCTAATTCATATTTTATGGCTTGAAGTTGTTTATTTCTGACTCATTCGTGAATGGGTATTTTTTTTCCTTTTTAATTTTCAACCCCCAACATGTATTTCTAATATGTATTAGGATGTGGTATGCTATGTAATACCTGTGTCAGTTTAGAGTCATCCATAAGCAATTTCCCAGAAGACGGAAATAAACCACTTACTTCTGTTATTGCTTTGTTTTAATTCTAGTCTCTTGTATTAACCCTCTGTCAGATCTGAATAGACCTTCTCCCACCCTGGCTCGCTCAGCATCATTGCGCTGTGCACAGACACCCCCACTTATGAAGATCCCTTGTATTCTCCTGAAGGCAGAAACCTCCTCTGTACGCTCAGAGGGCTGCGATGGTGGATTGCAAGTTCCTGGGCAGTAACTGGGAGATCCTGGAGTCCCCCAGTAGATAGCAGCTCACCAAAAGAGTTATTAATACAGTCTTTGTGCTGCATTCAAATGCTTGTGATATGAGAGGTGAGTGTCAAACCAGAGTCTGATAAACTCATAGGCAGCAACAAATAAGCTGAATTTCTCCACAGCAGGCTACTGAGCTTTGGGAAACAGTAAAGGAGACTATGGGAAAAAACAGAGCTGCTGTTCCTCCATTGTCTCTTTCACTAACACAGAAAAATAATGTGCTAATCAGAAATACACACATGGGAAGGGGTTGAGAAAGGAGTATATTCTACAGTAAATAGCAAAGTAGACCGTGAACTGGTGTACTGTCTCTTTGGTAGCCACGCTGGTGACTGCATAACAGGTCATCCTCCTACTAACTGCAGCTTGCAGAGCTGTGCAGGGCCCTGTTTAAGAAGAGCTGTTAGTTAGTTAGTGTGGTAGCAGGTGAATCACAGATATTGTTGGTAAAGCTCACTGTGCTCGGAAAGAAATGTAAACCAAGTCCCTATCCTGTAAAAATACAGAAAGTAGTAATTGTCATGGTAATGTTTAGTGGGGTCAGAGTTAAACTGTTTGTATAAGGATAATTTTTCTTTTGGATGTTGCCAGGCGGATGGAAAAGCTCAGCTGAAATGAAATGCTACCTCCAGAAAAAAGTTGCAACTTTCTGCAGAAGAAAAAAAAAAATCTCAGTTTTAACCTCAACATAATTTTTAAAGCAGTTTAGTTAAGTGGGTACACAAGGCTGGATGAACACTTACTTGTGTTGACTGCCCTGTTTTCTTTTTACCTTCTTCCAATCTAAATTAAAAAGAAGCCAAAACAAACCTCTGCTGAAATGAAAATAATTCTGAGATGGTTGTTTCCATTGGTTTGACTAAATCAGTTTTAAAGTTTTCCCATGTAGACAGGCTGACCATGCCTGTGAATGAATGGCTGTTGCTAAACCTGTCTGACCTTCCCATCAATAAGGGTGAGACTGAGGGCTCAGGGGAAATGTGACACATGGTGCTCTCCTCTCCTTTGTACTTCAGGTCAAAAATTGCCTTGGGTACAATGTCAGCACCTGCATTCAGACCCGTAGTCCCCGCAGCCTCCAAGCAGTTAACACTCCATTGCTGCTTCAGTCCTAGGGGCTCCTCAGTGTTACAGGTACCTCAGTTACAAAACTGACGCATTCCCTGGTACCAAAAATTTATGCTGCTTTTTGGGCCCCCAGACATCTCAGTCTTGATATAACTGTAGCTCAGAGCCTGCATCATACTGGTATGCTTGTAACAATGAAGTCTTGCTATGGGCAAAATGGTATGTAAAGCCAAGAATTTATTGCTAGCATAACTGAAATTTTAGCAGTCTGATCAAAGTTTTGTTATTAGTATATTAGTTCAGATCAACTCCTACAGAAACAGGAAGAGAGAAAGGAAAGGAAAGGAATGGAAAGGGAAAAGGAAAAAAAGAGAGGAGAGGAGAGGAGAGGAGAGGAGAGGAGAGGAGAGGAGAGGAGAGGAGAGGAGAGGAGAGGAGAGGAGAGGAGAGGAGAGGAGAGGAGAGGAGAGGAGAGGAGAGGAGAGGAGAGGAGAGGAGAGGAGAGGAGAGGAGAGGAGAGGAGAGGAGAGGAGAGGAAGAAGGAAGAAGGAAAAAGGAAGGAAGGAAAGAAGGAAAGATGGAAAAGAGAGAAAGAGAGAATACTACTATACAGAAAAATTCTCAATGCTAATAATAGTTAAATTGTTGTGCATGTTTCCTAGTATCTACCCATTTTCCTGGTGCTATGCTCACCCTTCCACTGCTCCTTGGATCCTAAGGTTGGTGGCTTCATCCTGGTGTGTGCAGGGGGCTCAGTGAGTCACCAGCACCATGAGCCCTTCCTGGGGAGGAATGGGGTGTTAGTTGATGGTATCTTCTTCCTCTCTCAAGGATTCATTCGGGAACACCTTTAAATGTTTGCTAACATGCTTTTACACCTTGAGCTGAAACTCTACATTACATATGGCTTTACATGGTGCCTTTTATGTGTATTAGATACTATTTCTTTCTCTTTATTACCCCTGAAACATGTTCAGTACAGCTCATTCAGTACAGGCCTATATTGCTCTCACTGACGGTGACAGAAACATTGCTCATACCCTTGGGGTCTCCAGTGACAAACTTGTACCCCATCCCTTATTACCCCATGCCTTCATCGTCTTCACAGCATCTTGTGCCTCCCATTCGTCAAGGTCTCTCTGGTGGCACACCAGACCTGTGTTTCTCTACACTACTTCATTGTGTTAGTCATAAGCATTTCACCCTGCACAGAAGAGTTACTTCTTAGTGTTAACTAAATAAAAACTATGATTGTACTATCAAAGATAAGACATAGTCAGTTGGTCATTGTGAAATCACTGTTATGTCTAAATCGAGAAGAAACAAAGATTCAGGCAGGTCAAAAAAAAAATCAGACAAAGTAAGTCTGAGAAGCCTCAGCCTTTAGGCCTTGTAAGGTTGGTATAAGGCCCATGGCTGGTGCTAGTATGGCAACACTGTATGACAAGGCTAGAGGGCTCTAATCTTCTGCTAAGATGTATGAAGAAGGCATCTTCTTGCCTTCCTGCAGGACCTGGTGGAGCATATCTAAACTCTGAAGATATTAGTCGTTGGGCAGGCCCCTACGCAAAAGGCAGCAGAAGCCATGGAATAAGATCTTGGCCCTGAGAAGTCAGGGGAGATCAGCCCATATCACAGGGAGATCAGGATTTTGAGCCTGGCTCCCTGTAATGGTGGTATTTAGGCTTTATCCTGAATGTTACTGAATTTACTAATTCCTACACAAAATCTTAGGTAAATAATAATTTTAGATAATTGAAAACATGGATATGTCTGCAAATCTAAGCTGGCAGAACGATGATGAGATATTAGCTGTTTTCTAGACTAGCTCTTAGCTGGATATCCCATTAAAGTACCTATGAATCTTCTGTGTTTCTGATCAAGCAGAACCAGAATTAGGTTCTTGGGTCACGCAGGTAAGATTCTTGATGTCATTGATGGACAACATCTGTAGATTTTACTTCTTCTTAAAATCTGAGACTGTAGCTTGCTTTGGCTGAGAAACAATTTCCAAACTGGACACAGTTGCCTATGAAGTCTGGCGTGAAGCCACATTCCACCTTTGGGAAGGACATCTTTCACAGCCCTGCTTCTTTGTAACCTTATTGCCATTGAGAGGTAATGACAAGTGCTGTGAAGTGGCCAGTATAAACAGCAATATTGCTCCTCAACCAGCCCATTCCACAGACTATTTATTGGTCCATGCAGTTTTCAGCAGAGCTCCCCACTGACTTCCACGACGATTTAGCCTAAAAAAAACCAAAAATGCTGGTATAATGTGGTCACTTGCCAACAATGAGTTGGCACACAGAACACCTGTGTGTTCTCATGCTTTCTTTGGTCCTGAAGTTCATGAAAGTGACAAGCAGTTTGGGAATGTTACCTGAATGCTTATGTTAGTTTGGTTTTGAAGAGGTGTGGGACATTTCTTTTTGGAGTTCACTTCCCTAACACCAAAAGACATTTCACAGTGTTCAATATTTTTATATAATATATTTCCTTAGGTTACAGTTTAAAAGTGGATCATTCACTGCCTGCACTTTTGTGTTTGAGAGGAGCTTTTATATCATTGTATTATGGAAATAAATTCAGTGATAGAGAACTAATTAGTTGTGGGGGTTTTTTCCATGTTTGTTTGTGTGCTTATTTGTTTGCTTGCTTATTTGTTTAACCTAGAGTGAATTCAGCTGTGGTAATCATTGCTGGTAAAGCCCGTATCAAGACCTCATCCACACGATCTGCCAATAGTGGACTTCTAGCCTGTATTGATATATGCACTAGAGAATTGATTGCCTGCCTGGGTAGATAAGAACATGTATTGTTCTTCAGTGGGTGTAGTGCATTACTCTTTCCTGGCTAATGTGATCTCAGAATCGTTCTCAATAACACAATTCCACCAATCAAACCAGATGACAAAATATAAATTTTATGGAGTTGTAGTCCTCAATTCATAATTCTTTGTAAAAGACAAATATGGATGAGTGAAGTTTCCCATAATGAAAAAACCGTAAAATTTCACAGTCAGCCAAGGTTCTCTTTTTGATGCATTTCTTATGTTCATTCTTTTAGTTTTTCTACAGATTTAATTTCCTTTTTCTGACAGTAATCCTGTGATTGTAGATCTAATTTTTCTGTTAGTTAGTAAAAAGTAAGTCCCAGAACGACTGAAGCTATTTAATGTAGTTAACACCTGGGTAGGTTATGGCTTCAATGCTGCAAGGAATTAAAGAAAAAATGATGTTTACCCACATATTGTTACTAGCATTTTTTCTTTGTTACTAATTAGAAGCTGAAGGACATAATAAACTTTTATTAATAAGTATGTATTTCTCATCATAATTCTATGCACATCACTCCACTTTAAAGTTATTTCTAACTCTGCGTTCGTAAGACAAGTGTCTATATTTTGCGTCCAGTTCCCAAAATATCAATACACCTTTAAACCCACAAAAATAGGGAACTTCTTTATCCCATCCAGTAGAACATTATTCAAGGTCAACTTAAAAATTTGTTTTCATATACTCAAAACAGTATTACTACAATCCTGAACTCCCTATTGTAAACCTTAGTAACATGCAGCCTACAAATCGGAAATTCTGTAAAAATAGCCCAACTACATCTTAGATAAAATTTATTCTCTGTGGAAATTTTGTATGAAAATCAATCAAGGAATTTTTCAGATTCAGCTGGTGTCTGCTACTCACTATAAATTTAACCCTTACAGAATATAATACACTCTGCATGGTATCTTATCTTATATGTACAATTGTTTGCTTGAATCTCTAGTAATGGAGAGTAATAATATGCAATATCAGGAGGACGTGAAGAAGATTGTTACAAATAACAAACAACTGGAAGCCAGAATTAACATTTACAATTAACTTCTGTTTCTTTTTACCATACCTTTACAAAAAAAAAAAGAAAAATAAAACTCATTGTTGGCAAGTGACCACATTATACCAGCATTTTTGGGTTTTTTTTAGGCTAAATCGTCGTGGAAGTCAGTGGGGAGCTCTGCTGAAAACCTGCATGGACCAATAAATAGTCTGTGGAATGGGCTGGTTGAGGAGCAATATTGCTGTTTACACTGGCCACTTCACAGCACTTGTCATTACCTCTCAATGGCAATAAGGTTACAAAGAAGCAGGGCTGTGAAAGATGTCCTTCCCAAAGGTGGAATGTGGCTTCACGCCAGACTTCATAGGCAACTGTGTCCAGTTTGGAAATTGTTTCTCAGCCAAAGCAAGCTACAGTCTCAGATTTTAAGAAGAAGTAAAATCTACAGATGTTGTCCATCAATGACATCAAGAATCTTACCTGCGTGACCCAAATTCAGTCCAAATGGACTATTCATAAGAATATAGTGATCAGTCAGCTACATACTGTTAATCAGCCCTCATTGAGATGACTTTACCTTTTTTTCCCTATTTTTTTTTTTTTTCTGTAGAAAAATCAAGACAATGTGTGAACAGTGACCCTTTTTTTCCTCCCCCTCCTCCCCCCCATTTCTAAAATGCCTTAAATTTGTTCGGGTCTTTGCAACATTTGCTCTGAGGCACATTCGCTCTCCATTGATTCTCTTCACTGCCACGAAATCCAGGTTTAATTAATAATTTTCTAACATATCTTAACTTGCATGAAACCTGTGCAGTGCCACAATGTCCTTTAGTCATTATAGAAAATTAACCAAAATTTGAAAATCATAGTGTCTTTTCAGTGTTAAGTTATTTTGGTGAAAAGTATTAACCACAGCTGGCTTCAACACCCAAGACACACAAATTCTGAAGTTTCCATAAGAGACTGAAGAAGAAATAATGAAACAATATTGAAACAAAATCTTTAGAACATGAAAAATGAAAATAGGAGAATAATTTCACCAGTTGAAATATATTCTGCTTACATAAAATAAATGCAAATCCATACTTGCCCCTGGATAAACCTACTAATGTTTTTGGATTGTATTCCAGTTTTATAAAATGCTTTTCTACTCCCTTTTCCTATTTGGGGAAAAGAAATAGTCCAGAGTGAAAAAAATGTGCTGGTATGCCATAATAACACTTCAAGCAGATATACCAGAATTTCCCACAGAAGCCATTTGCAATGCAACAGCGGTATTCAAAATTCTATACCAGTACCTCTGAATTCCCGTTTCAACCATGGCACACACTTACATGGAATGTGGACTGATCACGAAAAAACAGTAAAACTGACTTGTACACAGACTCCTCTGTGGGGGTGAATAGCCTGAGTAGAAAGAGAATGCTGCATTTATCATTCTGTTCTTCCATTTCTAGTAATTCATGATGTTAGGAGAAAACAATTTAACAGTTTAACAAGCTTTAAGAGAAATTGAAAAGGTCTGTAAAAGCAGACGGATAATGTTTTCAGGCTCCTTAATAACCCAAATATAGTGCAACCCACTAATCAGGAGTGAAATTCTGAAGAAACTTTCCATCATACATTTTATGAGAAGCTGATGAAGCAATGTGTTAGGTTACGTGGTAAAAACTCTGCACACCAACAAAGGAGCACAGAGAGACAACGAATGCCAGGGGCACCCCAAATAATCCTGCCAGGTTATTCCCAGACCCATCACAGGAGAGGCATCAGCCTCAAGGGCCCACCTTCACAAACCCAGAGGACCAGAGGGGCACAATGGCAGGCAGGAATCTGGTTCATCTGTGGAGATTATTGGAAGTCCTGGTTTAGACACAGAAACAGGAGCATTAAGAGCAGAGAGAAAATGTCTCACATTCAAAGGCAAAGTGGAAGAATTAAGTTGATCTTAACATTGAGCAGAGAAGCGCTGGCAGCCATGAGTCATAGATAAACCAGGAAAATTTTGGGGAGGTCACTGATTAGTTGTATCCAGTTGATCTGGATTTGCAAAAGAAAGACCTTGCTGAACAGGGAAGACAGCTGTGCTGTAGCTTGTAGATATCATGCTAAATATATTCTTAGAGCAGAATCATTTGTTGTGAGGAAGAACAATGTTTCTGTGTAGGAAAATTTCTAGCAAAAGTTATAGTAAATGGCATTAAAATGTAAGTGAACAGATAGATCTTACAGATGACAAGTGCGTTGGGGAGTTCAGTAAGGAAACAGGAATAATACAGGGTTGACATCCGGGATTCTGACAGTATTTACTGACTGAAGGCAGAAACTAGGAGTTTTGAGGAATGAATTTTGACTGACTTTTGCCACAGAAGCTTCTCAGAAGTGAAGGACAACCCTAAAGAAGACAAAATTCAGAGGTTCTGACCTACAGAGTTATTGGATACCAGCAGCCTTCATTATTAAGATGCTCATCCTCATGACTTTCTGTGCATGTTTTGCCTACGTGATATTCAAATATTCTCGTGTCTCATAACAGAGAGAGCCATAAGCCTATCAGCTCAGTGCCCAGCAACAAGACCTTCCCTGGCTAAACAATGTAATACCAGCTTGGGGTTATCGGAGTGTGTAGGTATAGCCAGGTGGCTTATCAGAGAGCTTGAACTTAGTACACGGTTAAAAGGACTGCTTGATGCTTTTATCACAGATGTTTCTTTGCTTGGAGTGTTCTTCCTGACTTGGCCTAAATTCTTATCAGCAAATCATCATACATACTGATTAAAGTCAAGCAGCCTACTAATGGAAACCTGACTACCATCTATCTTTTCAGATACTTATTAAAAAAATATAATTGTTAAAAATGAGAAATACAAAAAAAAATTGGTATTTGTTATTGGAATGTTATGCAGGACTTCTTTGCTCTTTCAGCGCAGGGAACAGCACAAACAGGGAGTGACAGAGTAGCGAGGAAAAGAGGTGATCTGTTGGAGGTAGGAAAAATGTCCATCTATTCTACGTGAACTTAAGCAGTGTTTTGAAAAGTCTTCAAAGAATATAGAGGTCCTTTCAAGCGACCTGAAGACATTGTCCTTGATGATGCTTAAGGACAGTTGTCTGTATACAAGAATGTACTATTGTAGTGCTATCCTTACTGCAAAAGACACTCCTTTCATAATTTTTAATAAACAGATATGCAATGTCCTATTTTTTTCTCTTCCTCTTCTTTTTCTTCTCTAGTTTTCACTTCTTTTGTTTCATCTTCATATTTTGCTCCTTGAATTTTTACCTATGTATATACACACATACACTTCATGCAAAATTATCTGTGAATCTATTTGAAATAAAAATATAAAATACATGAGTTGTGTGAATATACAAATATGTATGTGCATATGCTGATCATGTATATCATAAAATGTTCCTAAATTAATATATCATATGTTCTGTCATATCATATATGAATGAACAGGTGACATTTTTCTAATTAATCTTTTCTAATACAACATTCTGTAAGGTGGGATTTTGCATTTTGCAGAACCGTAACTGCCTGAAATAGACCAATGGAGACAAGGATGCAAATTAATACATTGGTGGGTCATAAGACATATTCATCATCTACACTGGGTGAAAAATATAGCTAATATTCATAATCAGGAAATTCTGTAGCCTAGTTACCCTTTCCTCATTTTGTCCTAAATAAGTCCTCATAAATTCTGTCCACATCAACTTCTAATTTTATCATTCTTCAAAAGTGATTAAACTCATCCTTCAATATTAGTCAGCTGTTTTTTCCTATGTATCCTGCATCTTTGAGTTTCACAGATAAATTAGAGACATAAACTGATCAGCAGACAAGATCAGATAAGCAAATCTATGTCCATTTCTGAGTATCTGCCAATTTGGCAGGTATCCTACATCTGAAACATTAATTTCTGGCAATTCTTAGAATATATTTTCAAGAAAGAGTGTGTTATTAGCATGTTTCAGTAGGTAAACTTTTAGTATAGAAAAGTTTTGGAATTTTTATATCTTTATTGAAAACTTACATTATTTAAAATTATTTGAATGACAAAATAGAAACAAACACTGAAGGAAATGTGATTCTGATGATTTTAAATCAGTCTAAAGTGGACATAACATCCCCCCAAACCCAAACATTCCCCGGATTATCATGTCTGTGTTCTGGATGTGCTCTCAGAAAAGCCTCTTTACGGACCTGTTTCCCTACTCATGGGCACACTGTGCTGAGAGCAGAAATATTTGCAATGGGTGGTGGTAAAGATGTCTTGGTACATGTTTAGATGACTTTTGTATGAACTTTTCCCACAGGTACAAATCATATTTGCTGACCATTCAGCTGTGCTTTGTTATATCCCTAATACTGTAAGTGACAGAGGAACTCTACCCATGCTTTTCCTTGTTAGTTTTTCAGGAGGCAAAATCCAGGCAGCTGGTTCCTGTCCTGCGATCACACTGTTGGCTGTGTTTTTTCTCTTGTGTATCTATATGCTGTGCCAGCCAAAATTTACCTACTACTGCTTTCACACAGATCTCATAATCACTTCAACAACATATGCCAAATTTTATTGCATACCTTTTTCACGGAGCTATTTCTCTTCTCTTTCATCCAGTTCATATCTACCTGCCTACCACGAAACTTCAGAAACCAGCTTGATTAGTCCTGGGGAGGGAAATGCAGAGTTCACATGCAAACATCAAGTAAATGTTTTGAAGCTACTGAAAAGAGGCTAGCATATAGAAGTATTTTTGATCGCATTTGGAGAATTGAGCTTAAACGCTGATTATTAAGTCATCAGTAGTTCAAACAGCAGAAGTAAAGATGAGCTCTTTAATAAGATCTCCAATTCTATGCAATGGCTGCTTTTTACCAAATCTAAATTTAGGATTCCACCTAGGTGTGACTGGGTGTTGCTATTAATTGAAGATTTCTTTTTCATACTCTTACAGGAAATGCATTCTTCATGTTTTACAATTATACTAACTGCTAAGTCTTTTGCTGTTAAAATGCAATGACTCTTGGCTATTTATAGAGTGATCCTTTTTTAAAACAGTATGTTTTGCCTGTGATTTTATATCTCTGAATCATAGACTTTCGAAACCAAGTTTTCACCCTATATATTTGAAAAAATATATATTATTTTTCTAGTACCTTTAAAATCAGTTTTCTGTCATTTTCTATGCTTTTTTCTTCTGCATTTGATACCTCTATTTATGTAAGCAACTTGTTTTGATTGACACTAATCATCTTAAGGCTCATATCATGCAATAAGGACGAATTACTAAAAACTGAAGATGGTCCCAAATTAGAACGTCCGGATCCAAATTAAAATCCTTCTCCAAAACATTAAGGCATTCAGCTTTGAGGAGTCATAAAGTTCAACTCCAAGATCAAGAACACTCAATAGTAAAGTTGCATTGCTGACCTGTGGATATAGACCAGGCACTGAACATCTGTAGTTTGGTTGCATGTTCAAGGTAGCTAGGTGACAGATATTTCTCTAGCGTAGATATCTAAGCTCTGTTAGAAGGAAAGACTTCTTGGTGTGCCCCATGGGACTGCAGGAAAGGCCAGGCTGGGGAGCCAGATGCATTGCTAGGACTGTCCAACATCAACAGACCAAAGGTCCCCCACCTGTCTTGAGATCCCCATAGGAAGTGCAGGTGGTGAGGAGATACTCGTTTGTAGTGAACGAGCAGTAGTTGTTGGGTTGGCTGCTCACCCGTTTAAAGCTATGTGCATGCTTGAGAAGTGGTGTAGCCTAAGAAATGAGTTTTCCATCAAGGATCTTTCTAGGCACATAGTTTTAGGCCCAAAGTCAGCCTATGTATTTAAGAAAAGACTATCACCAATAGCTCTGTGCATGACAAGGTAGCCCCTCTGTGCAAAGTCCTTCACTAGAACTGCTTTTGATGTTCTCTGTGCAGCTGGCGAGAAGGAGCCCACTCCTGCCTGCATGCCATTGCTCCAAGGAAGGTCTAAACAGATGCGGGCTTTGTTCACTGGTATAGGTACCTCCTGTTTTGGAGGGCAGAACGCCTTTTGCCTTACATGCCCAGCAGAGAGAAGGACAGCCCGAGGCGCTCAGCCTTGCATTTCATTCAAGTAATGAAACACGTGCCACTGTAACACTGATGGGATCATAATTGCTTACATGACAGAGGATCGTCAAGATATGAGACACGCAGTACTGAGGCTATGGTGAGGTTAGAAGTGTTGACATATCAATAAAAGCTCCATGTAAAAATGTTTAGTTAGTATAAAAGTCATTGATGAAAAAATCTAAGGAAGGACTGGATGTCACGACGGTTAATCCTCCTCTCTACTGTCTGACCTCTGTAAGGCTGGAAGTAAAATAAGTTAAATGAACTCTGCATAATTCCTTGTGGTTATCTGTCACAAAACCACCTCATGATTCAGCACTCATGTAGAGCCTGTTTGGGGGAGGCCCTGCTGCAAGAGCAGAGGGCTGTGGCAGACCAGGACCAAGGCATAACCCGCTGGTGATAGTGTGAGAGAGGACACTCACAATGCATCTGCCTACGCTTTGTCTTTTTTCCCCACTGATGTTGTTGGCTGCAGATTCTGGGTGTTTGAGGACACAGTCATTTGCCATGCTCCAACTTTGAGGGAGAATTTTTCAATTTTTGACAAGGCCCTTAGAATCACATTGCAGAGGAAAGGGTGTATTATAATTATCAATATCAATAGTAATAAAAGTTTATTAAAGGTCATTAAAATGAAAGGGGATGGCTATAGATCCCATCACTCTGAATTGACTCCCTCCTCTTCTGTTAATTAGAAAACTCAGATAATGGTTCTACGGGGGAGTGCAGGGGAAATTTAATTACGAAAGTTTAATGGGCCACTATCTACTTCCTGCCAGATTAAAAACTGATGATTTACACTATTTTAGATACTACTGTGGGCTCACTAACAAAATATGTTGCAGAGCAAAGAGTAATGCAAGACTTCACCCAGAATTATTTGCTCATTTTTAAAACAAAGATGTAATAAGGCAGACCTGAAAACCAAACAGCTATGACAGAGCTGTTACCACCAAAAGCTGAAAGGAACTATAAGCAGTGCTGGTTAGTTTCTTCAGTTTGTTGTTTATTATATCCACGTGAAGAACACATTTGAATAAGCAGAATTGCCTGTCCCCTCAAAATGAAAAGAAGAAAAAAAAGGAAAGAAATAATACCAATCCAAATTAGCTGTAAGGTCATTTATTAAAGAAAGCTGGAAAAATAACACTGTTAATTTTTAGAAGTCCTTGGTCTGGATCTTGTGTTCACAGATATGTCAGACTCTTCAGCCCATGGTCTTCATCCCATCAAATTTCATGGCATTTTTTAATAAATAAATATTTAGTGAATTATTATGTAATATTTTTGTCTTAAAACATAAGTGTTAGAGTTTGAGAAATCAAAAAGCTCACGGCATAAGTGTGAAACACGTAAAATCAGTTTTGAGTCCTCATTTTCAGATGCCCTAGACACCAAATTTATGGGGAGTTATGACTGGTCAGAACCTCAAAATTATTCACTTTTTGGAGAATGTTGAAGTCTGGCACCTGAAATTAGTGGCTATTTTTGAAACATTAGTCTTTATCGGCTCATAAAGATTGATAATTCAGCAAAGTCTGCAAAGCTGCTCCAGGAATTTTTCTTCAAGTCCTCTATTCTACCTGCTGATTCCATTTAATGCAGAAGGTTATTATAAAATTTCTGTTTCCATTTAATGCAGTGGTTTATTATTAAATTTAACTCCTCTCCTTAACAAGCTCTATATTTAGTGAAAACACTGTGTCGTATTCAAATGCAATTGATGTATACATTTCCAGTTGCATTTTTTTAGAATTAAATGTTTAACTTTAAAGGATTTTTCTACCAAAAAAGTGGAGCAGAAAATGTGATGTATCAAATGCTATATTTTAAAATGTGGGTAAAAAAAACCACATGAGAAGAAACAGAAGAAGAAACAATGCCCAAAAGCAAAAAAAAATAAATCTAGTGTACTCTGTTTCCTCTTCTGGATAGGTTTTGGTGTCCAAAAGTTGAGAACTCAGCATTATAAAACCAGGGCTGGTTGTCAGTTCTAATTTAGGTAGATGTAGACAGTTTTATACAGCAGCTTTGTGGCCTGGAGCTGTCTGTCTTGCAGTCAGAGGCCCACTGTGTCAGCTGCATGTCCTTGAACATTTCAGGTAGAATGTAGCTCTGGGAATTGCCATTCTCCTGGACTTCAGGTGTGTAAACAAAGTCTCCTACCTTTACTAATTTATTACCAGGTAACGAAACAACATAAAGAAGAAGAAGAAGAAAAAAAAAAAGTGTTTGAACACCACTGTTCTTTGTATTCTTCAAGGAGCTTAAACCACCTGGGTGTACACAGGTTGGGAAATACTAATTTTTCTTGATCTTTTCCACAGAAACAGGGTTTACCTACCTGCTCTGCAGTTTGGATCTCTCATTGTACCCATCCATATAGCACAGCTGCCTTCAGAAAATTCTGTTTATTCAATGGATATCAGTTAAGGCTAAATATATTTGCATCAACATAGAATCCATCTTTTACTGAGCATAATAGCCTTCTGTGTTTTGAAGGTGCGTTTAAATTCATAAATAGTGTAAAAAAAAATGACAAGGCACTACCAATGTCTAGACTTCACTTGTCTAGACTTCAAATATGTAATGCTGAAAAGATATCAAAATCGAGTGGATGTCTTTAGAGATATAATTGAGAAGAGCATGCATAGTAACATTTGCGTGCCTTGCCTTTTATTTGCAGTGAATGATTCACAGCTAAGCTCTATAAAGTATTAGTCAGTTCACATCACTGTAACCACCAAACCTGAGGAAAAAAACCCTTACTTTTTGAGAAGTTACTTACTTTATTAAGCCAGCTGTTACAGCTATAAGACTTCCTTTCAGTGGTAATTTATATAAAGAGAGAGAGACAGAGAGAGAAAGAAAAAATATTTAAGTTGATTTCAAGTGTGATTCTTTTTTGTTTGTTTGTTTGTGATCCTTTATTTGATTAATGTAGCACCATAATTAGTCTCAATGCACTAATAAGTTGTTGGTTTTTTCCAGACACTTAATAAGGACCATTCATTCTCCAAGGGGATTGCAACCTGAAATCTTGCTGAAAGACTGGTGCTACAACAGAGGACAAAGAGAAAAGAAAAGAGGTGAATTAACTGGGAAAAATGCCAGTTACTGTCTTGATCACATGAGTGACCATATGCTAAATGACATGGTAAAATGAATGGATGCACAGTGTGTAGATTTAGTTGCTTTCTTTTCCCTTTTCTTTCTTGTTTGATTGTACATGATGTAATTGTTCCACATGGCAGTGTCCACTGTTTCCTTTGTGTGTCCACTATTGTGAGAAAAATTGGAATGTGATCCAGCTTTTGAGTGGCACTTATTTTACTAAAATGAGGGATTGAAACCCCTTCTGAAGTGATACAGAGCTGTGAATTTAAGGTTTCAGCACTCTCAAGCTTTATGGGCCAGAGCCTAAGCTAGAGCAATTGGTGAAGCTACTTTAACATCAGTAAAACTCTTCAAACATATGTACGCCAGCGAGGGATCTCACCCCTTTATGCCGATGGATTTGCTTACTGGCATGAATTTGGGGTTGGCTGAAAAGAGAAGCCAGGGATCGTTTCTTGGCAATTCCTGAAAAGCTGGACACTTACTTGAGGATAACTGTGGATCTGGCAACCTTTATGCCCTGAGTTGTGTTGGATCTTGGGATATGGATCTGATCCTGCAAGATGGTGAAGAGGACTCATGTACTGCCCAGCGTGTTGGGCTCCTCCTGCCAAGTCCACACACAGATGTTACACGCACTTCCAGCTGAGAATTCAAGTGAAGAGTTCCAAGTGGAAAGCTTGACAATCAAATGCTAAAGCATTAAGATGCAAACTCTGCTCTCTTTAAGAGAAGAAATCCAGAAATCTACATCTAGTACCAAGATGGAAAAAATACTAAACTGTGGCTAGATGCCGTTTTTATTGGTATACTCATAAAGAAGTTTATCTCAATATTTTCAGGAGTCCGTCTAGTTGTCTATGTTTTCTCTATAGAATATTTATTTTTTCAGATAAATAAGTGATGCTAAATAGTTATCAAAATAGGATTCAAATGTTCAATTTTTCAGGTGGTTCTATGACAGATGGCAAAAGAAGGGATGAATGCACAGATAAATAAAAAAATAAGGAATGAGTATGAATCTGCTCTCCATTCCCAGAGAGAAAGTATTTAAAGATGACTCTTGAATAATTCCAGATTATTTAAACGAAAAACTCTGTACGGGAACAACTGCTTTTTGCTATCTGTTTGTTAAGTCCAGCCACCAGAGGATTGCCAGCAGGGACTGCAGTATTAATCATGAAAGTCAGGGCTTCTTACAAGTCAAACCACAGGAATTTTTTTTTTACTGCATATTGATTTTGAACAAACAAGTTACCTAGACAATTAAACAAGTTAAACAAAAACTATATTGTTTCAGGCAATTATCCACATGTGTGCTGACCTCATTTGGGAAAATAAAGCATTTTGCATTTTGTTACACAGACTTTCGATGAAAAAATATTCAGGTGATATCTCATTAATGGTTTCATTTTCCCAAACATTGTACAAAGTCACTGCAATACAATGCCAAGTCAATCTATCCGTTTGATCTTATATAACCTTCAGGGAACATTAATAAAATTCTGACTCAGGTATGCCCTCTCTCAGTCTCTTTTTAGGCATACAGGTGCTTAATGTCCTTTACATCCTACTGAGTGGGACTTACATTTAAATTTAAGCACAAATGTCAATACTTTTCTGGACAGAGATGCTTGCTGGAATGAAGGCCTCTGCATCAGAATAAACATAGTGGTTGATAAGAGTGTACACAGAGAATTTTGATTTGGGTTTACACAACCTGTGGTATCATGAGGTTAGAAAATCAAATTGCTAGAGCAATTTAGCATATTCTTGTACCACCACCTGTGTTCTACTGTTTGCACAATTTCCTTCTTTTTAAAAGACTCAACTTGTATTATAAAGTATTTCTAAAGATTTTCAAACATTTCATTCAAGAATTGAGTTTTGTCAGTGAAGGAAAAAGAGCTTTTACAGTTTTCTAGCAATTCTCTAGCAAAGTCATTTAGGACTCCCAGAGGAAGACTGGAAAAATCTATCAGCTATTGTAGAAAGTGCATTATAGTGGAAGGAGCTTAGTATGAAACACATGCAATCAATGATGGGATACTTGAACTTTGCTTGTACAGTTATCTCCTTAGGGAAAGTATTCTGTAGGTGCTGAACTGCTTTTTCCAAGATCAAGAAGCCGCAGAAATGAATGAAAGTGATTTTTTTTGTTTTGTTTTGTTTTTTTTTAGGACTCGATGGAGCATGGAGGAGTGTGGCAGACTGTTCCTGAATGCTGTGATTTAGAGTCGTAGGGGCAGCTGCAATGGCTCAGTCACTGGACGCACAGGTGTTATCAGATCCCAGGGAGGTAAAAGTCAATGTGGGAACAGGGAACTTTCAAAGTGTGATGTTCCGTCTTTTGCGGGTACCATGCTTTATTTTGGCATGTACCTTTGACTCATTTATGCAATGGGGAATGTACCACTGATAATAGTTGACATTAAAAAAGTTAATTTTCCAGCTCCCATGTATCCTACTCACTCTCACTAGCAATGCCTGTGTCCTGCTCGGGCTGCTTCTGTGATTTCTCCAATGACAAGGGCAGGAAACCAGGGCTGCCTTAGTTGAGCACCTTGCCAATAGACTACTGAATTATTCTGCACCTTTATTCCTTTTCCTCTGTCCCGGTGAATCTAGTAGTCTTTGCTGCACAGTGTCTCCACTTACAGAATAGTGGGGAGGATTCCCCAACAGGTTTGTGCTTAGGGAATTCTCCTGGGAATTGATACTGTTTTTAACCTTTTTGTTTATGCTTTTTGGATTGGTGACATGTTGCCCCAAATCCATTAAAATAAATAGAAGGCCTACCATGATCTTGTAATTAGATTTTTATTTTTTTAGTGTTTGGCAGAGGGAAGGTCAGACTTGCAGACTCCACAGTCTTCAAAACATCAGCTATTTTTAAATAACACATTAAAATGATGATTTCACAAATTTGTCGAAGACAAGTATGTTCTATTCTGTACTTGACTGAACATAGTGCATTTTGTGTCTCATCTGGACGAGATTCTTGGAGAGGTGAGAAGAACAAGCAGGTTAGTGTCTCGGTTCAGAAGACGTCTCAGGAAAGGCTGCTCATCCAGATTCTCCAATGCGGATATGTGAGGGGAAGTCAGATCATCAGTCTCCAGCCTCTTCCTGAATGCAGAAGAAAAGTACACTGGATCTGATGGCTCTTAACTTATTGGAGCCCAGAAAAGCTGAAGAGTTTGTGACTATATGTTTTGATTAAATTTTGCTGTAATAAATACCTTTTTTAAAATTATCTTTCATTTTCAGGGAGACCTCCCAGCCCCTTTGAACTTCCTGTTTTGAGACAGATCTGTCTTTCGGCATAAACCACGAAGGCAGCTACGCAGGGTAGCAGACTGATGGGACAAAAAATCATGTCTGCATGCAGTACCAAAGACTCCTGTAGCAACAGCCCGTCTCCCCTGGCACTGGCAGAGCAGCTTCCCAGTAGCCACTCAACCTCCCCTTCAGTCCAGCAAGGAGTTGCAGGAGTCCCCTGCTCACCGTGCCCTGCCTCTCGCAAGCTCCCCACAGGTGCAGGAGAAGCTGTCCCTGCCTTGGCTGCCCCAGAAGGGGAGAGAAGAGAGGAGTGGGGAAGGAGGCAGACCAGGTGCTTGCAGTCCCGAACTCTTACTCTGGTCAGCAGTGCCACACTGGTCTTGTGCTCAGCACTGATGGAGAGGTAAAGACCGGCAGCCCATCCGACTGTGCAAGCACTGTGTCTTTTGCCTGTGTACAGTAATAAACAGGACTAAGAAATTGCACAGTTTCAGTGCTGGAAGACATCAGGGAGAAGACAGTGCCTGGCAGACTCACTCTGCTGCTGCCACAAAAGAACATTTGTTTAACATGCTGGAGGAGTCTTAATCCTGTTTGAGCTGTGAATTCTTGCACTATGGCCGTTTGTACAGAAGTGGGTGCAAGCACCAGTCAAGCATTCATGAAGAAAACTTCAGTGAGACAGTTCTTCAGTCAAATTAAATGGTATCTTGGAAAAGGGGTCCTGCCTTCTGTGAGCGATCTGAAATTTTCTTCTATACCTTCTGGTCAACAGGACACTGTTATTCTAGACAGTACTATTAACATCTCTGTCTCGGTAACTGTGTCAGAGACAGAGCATGGGAGACAAGGGTTTGCTCACCCGTGAAGAGGAAGAGCAAGTATTTGAAAAGAAAACTTTATAACTGGTGCTGAGGACATGGATCAGATGTTAGACGATAATTTTGTTTCAATATTAAGATATTCTGTAATTAGTACGTGTAACGAATGAACAGCTGCCTTCTTTAGGTGTATTAGGGAATCTGTATAAGATTGTGTTAGGATTGATTATTTTAGTATTAATAGGACGATTTAACATATTTTGTGATCTAATATGCTTCTCAGTACTGTTTCTAACATTGATTTGATCCAGTCTGACAGCTGAATTGCTCTCTTCATAGGTTAGTAATTATGACTTTGGTGACACACAGTTTTCAATGTTATTTTTATTTAAGTAGCTTAATAAAAGGAATAAAATCAGAGCCAGGCATATTTTTTTCTATAAGTAAAATGGGTCTCAGATCTCTGATGACCCGGGTGTAGATCAGCCTAAAAGCTCCCCCCAATAAGCCCTTTGTTGTCTCACAGGGAAAGTATGTGAACTGGAAATTTACTTGAAACCACCACAATAAATATGTTTGTTCAGGGAAAATTAAAAGAGGTGAAGCAAGAAGCCTGACATGACTTCAGTTTTGAGGAAAACCTGTTTGTGTCTAATACATTGCAGAAATTGCTCAAGAACATTTTGTCCTTGTGTAAGGATGGCCCTGTAATGCTGCTAATGTCCTTAGGTTGAGACCTTGGGTTATCGGCTGTATATGTGCCGATCATGCAAGCTAAAACTGATTTTTTTGAAATGTAGTTTTTATCTTTGTGAGTTCATGACACTTGTTCCTTGAAGCCAGATCTTCTCCTTCCCCTACATTTTCTTTCTCCTTTTGGCCTGCCTTGCTTCCACTGTGGGATGAACGTGCTTCCCAGTGGCAGTGAAACCTCCAGATGGCACATTACCAACTTCCCATAAATTAGAACAGGAGAGACGCATAAGGCATTGGAATTCTTTGAGGTTTAGGTTTATAGGGATTACAATAAATTCAGTCAGATGGGGAGGGTCATTATGTACCCGTGGAATGCAGATAAGATTGTGCTGCTTTTATTTTTTTCTTAAAATCAGCATGAGATTATCTCTTGAAGGCTGCAGAAAGTGTTCTGCATTTGGAAGTCTCTGTGATTTCATATACGCAGATCCTGTAGGAAAGGGAATCCAGAGCCGGATCAGAAAAAGGAAACTATACTCATAACTTGAGCCCAGTTCTGCAGTACTTTCAAACACCATGCAAGGCATGCAAACCTTGACTGTTCACACTCTGCCAAATAATAACCTCAAAGCCAGATCAGGACAAACCACAACTCTAGTTAAATATGGTAAAAGCTTTCCCTAAACAAGGCTGCAGAACAAGAGCCGTTCCGTTCAGGCAGAACAGAACATTAGTGCCACACCGCAGAATCCTTTCCATTGGCAGGCTCAGGATCAGCCTGCCTGATTGCGAATTTGCTCCAGTTATTTAGATACAATTAAAGAAAAGCAATGCTGTGAAAACTGTGAGATGAAATGAAGCACTGTGTTCTGAAGAAAAACAGAATATAAAGGGTGTTGTATTTCTTCTTAAGCTGCCACTTTGTTTCACGAAGGGTCAGAGCATCATTCCTCCTAATCACCTGGTTAGGCCCCCAAATGTATCCCTGTTAAGTGGAATTCTTTGCTAATACTGCCCTGATTAATTAAGAAGCAGTCTTTCCCATTCACTGTCATCAGTGACCTATCATTCAGTGTCACTATCCTTCACTGTCATTAAGTAGAGTATGCATATACTGTAATAGGTAAGATGATTTCGGAGACAACTATTGATCCTTTCCCAGTGGTCTATTGCTAGTTAATGAGCATTAGTTTCTTTAATGATGTTTAATGTTGGTGAGTTATTTTTAAGTGATACATGGCCTGACCCTGGAAAGTGCTGAACGCCCTTAACTCCTATTGACTTCAGTGAGAGTTGAGGGCACTCATAAGATCAGACCATAGGTCTTGCGTCTGAAATGGTAGAAAAAGCTTCTTTCTGCATTCAGGCAGGGGTGAGCAATGCTCTACAGCCAGAGAACAGAGCAGGTTCTCGTAGAAGGGATTTTAAAGTCTTGTTTTCTTTCTATCATTGAACTGGCCAGCTCTTGAGAAAAGGGATGATTTCTGCGCAGGACAGACACCAGTATTCTGCCAGCTCCTGCCTTCCTCTTATTTTCTTCCCATACCTGTCCTGTGCTCTAGCATTTTTTGCTAATATAAAGGAAAAAACATCTCTCAAACTCATCCCCCCATTCTGCTTGCCTTTCCACGTTCACTTTACTTCCAAATTAAGTGGACAGGCAGTCCGCCACCATTACCTTAAGTCACTCCAACTCTTCTGAATCTCTTCCAGCTGGTTTTCATTTCTACACTCTGCTAGAACTGCCTTGGCTACCAAAAGCTGCCACTTGGTAAAAATCTCAGTCAGAGTTTCTTTACCTCCTCTTCGACCTTATCATTTTTTTGGTGAATATAATATTGTTCTGCACAGTATATTGTTCTGCCCGTGCCTTCCCCACTGCCTTTTCTGTTTGCACTGCTATTCATTACTTTATCATCCCTTTGGTGTGCGTTCCTCCTCCCTTTCCCAACAGTCTGTCCACAGCGCTCAGTCCTATGACCCTCTTTTCAAAAATCAACATTTAAAAAAAAAGTAGGACAAAAAATATTTGCTCTCTCACTCTTTTCATGTACAGTTTGCTCCCATATTATTTGACTAATATATGCAAACCTCGTGGCACGTAAGATTCAGTCCTAGGTGATTTTCCATATTTCTCTTACATAAAAGAGATGATGGCCTTAAATCCTTGCACATGAGAGTAGTGCAAGGCTAGGAGAAGGAATGTTCTTTACTAGAGAGAATAGAATTTGTTTATCAGAGATGTGGGCAACACTGATTTCTGTCAGTGGGAAATACCATAATGTTCTACATGCAGACATAAGAGTTACTTTTGGTCCTTTTTTAAAAACTAATTTAACAATTTTTTAAGTATCGAGCAATGCAAATTATGGTAGCTATACCACCTGACTTCACAGAAAATGTATTGAAGGAATAGCCCAAATCTGAACAGCCGATAACTTTCACAGAAATTCTAAGTTAGAATAGGTGTGCGGTGGTGTGTGTGCCCGGCAGTCTAATTTATGGGTTTGGTGGGTAACTTCACATACAGGGGAAAATACATCCTTGGCAGGCCTGTCTTGAAGAATAAGTATCAGAGACCGCTCATGTTAGAAGTAATCCCTAGAGAAGGAGAACAATGTGCAGATGTTGCAATTGTAATAAGAAGATAAGTTGTGCAGATACATATCTTTGTCCTGCACAAGCATTATTTATTGTGTGGACATTGTCTGTACACTGGAAAGGGCTGGAGAAATGCAACTCTGTACACTGTGAGTAAATTTAGATATACTTTTTCTTCATCTGTATACAACAGGCTGGGTTTCGTCCCTTTATCTGACCAAATCACCAATTTGTATTTTTTTTCATGAATAAATGTTGAAGTAGAACTGAAGAAAAACCTGAAAAAAATAACCGGTTGCTCTTTTTACTCAGCTCACAAACTCCTATTTTCTGGCCGGCAGATGTATCCATGGTGCTCCATTGGCCCTGCAGCATTCCGTTACAGCTTGGCGTGCTCCCAGCAGCTGGCCGGACCGGGTCTCGCTCTGGGTGGCTGCATGCTCACTTGTCACTGGTTTGTTAAAAAAGCCTGGGAAGTGCTCAGCTCCCAACAATTGTTGTTCTCACTAGTAATGACAGCCCTCCGGATGAAAACATACCTTGCAGGCTGATAGGTAACCTTACTGAGGCCGAGGAGGACCGCAATAACTGGACAGTGCCACTTATTTTGGATCCTGATCGCTTGCTTTACCTCTGGGCACACTGAGAGGGGGCTTTATGCTAGAGAAAGGGTTAACTGGGATTCTCTATAATTTGTTCCTATTTCCTTTCCCTCCCTTCAGCTCCTTCACAAAATGTTAATCTAATTGTGATAGTATCACTTTGATGACAATATGACAAGACAGACAAATTTGATTTTATTCTCCACAGAGCAAAGCATATGCTGCTTGGGAGACTTTGACAGAGAGAAGGACATAAAACAAATGGAGTTCATGAATATACAATTTTTATTGTACACAGTAGTGACATCCAAACTTCAGAGAATAGGTGGGTGAGACTTATGCTTTACTATTGAGATTAATGGGTACGTAAAAAAGTGCCAACAGAGACTACTACAGTTTATGTTAAAAATGTCGACGTGGATAAGAATAATTTTCTTCTCAAGATGAATGATGCATTTAATGGCTGCGAGACATTCATGCCCAGTAGCAGTTCCTCAAAAGTAATTTTTTGTTGTTATTGTAAATTATATAATCTTAACTGCAATTATAGCCCTGTTTAGGTAAAGGTCAAGTTAGTACAGTGGATGGTTATAAACTAAGAGGGAAATTGGTAAATTTATTCCCTTGATGAAAGCTTATGAATGATTTTAAGCAAGATAATTTTTTTGTAACTCTATTTCTACTTTAATGTGATATAGCAAGTAAAGACAGCACACATTAACAAAGGGTAAATTAGATTTGTCTAAGTAAACATGTATCTGCAATAGGAGTAGTGTTGCTGTAGTAAGGACAGTCTGAAGGTTAAGAGCTCCATGTAAATGGTATAGATTCATTTTCGTGGAAGGCAAAAGGAGGGACAACCTCTGAAAAATTGCCTTTGATGGAATGCAATCTGTGCTCTCCTGAGCAGCACATGAATACTCTGCAACACATGAAACTGTACACACCTCTCGGTCGTAAGAAATTGGTTAGAGTCCTTTTGGTTTCAAAAGCCTGCCCTTAAACAATGCAATCTTCTTTGCAGCCCCTTCAGACTGATCAGAGTCGTTTTGTTAATATAGAGCTTAAAAAAAAACAAAACAAAAAACAAAAAGAGGGAGAAGGTGCTATGTATGCTAATGAAGGGTGTTTGCTAAACCAGGGCCTGATATGTGTTTTACTGCTCATTCTCCATGCTTTGAAGTAAAACCTGAATGAAAACGATTAACGTCTTGAGAAGATGTTTAAAACTAGAAGGAAGCTTTCTCAAGTCGGTGGCATGCTTTTGCTGTGAAAAGCCTGCATTAGGCTGTTTCACTTGTTCACAGTTTTTAAGTGAAGCAAAAGCATCGTTACATGTAGTTGCCATTTTTCCTCTGAGAAGTTTTACCTATGTGAGCTGCTGCTGATCAATTTATCAAGCTGCTTCAAGTACGATTCGAGGTCTTCTTCACTCCATCAGACCACAGGGATGTTATCTTTTCCCGTTTATTTCTCTTCTGGAAGTGTCTGTATTAGGAAATTAGTGGGGAAAAATTCGCTTTCATTTCCTGTTACATGTCAGAGACCTTCAACTAATTTACATACAAAAATATGTAATACATATTCTAATAACAAAATAAACACAGTGGTACATGCTGGTTTTTTCTTCTTTGACAGATGAACAGCAATGGCTTGTTACTTGAGTTTGCCACCAATTAAAATGCACATTGGATCAGCTCTGGCCTGTCACCTACCATTATTGGGAAAAGTTGGCTGTGGGCCATGTTTTAGATGAGTGGGATTTTTTTACTTGGCTTAGTGCTTTACATCTCTGCTCTGTAAACTCAGCCTGGTAATTTAGATGCTGGGCAGTCATTACGTCTGCTTTCTGGGGAGTTACCTCACTTAAGACTCTGAGGAATACCTAGCCATTTTTATTATGTGCATTTTAATTGTGGCAAGGGGAGAAGTCTTCCTAACCCGTCTTGTGTATGAAGGTATTATGTGAGCTGATCTGAATCCAGTACAGCACCTTTGGGTCATGATTTGCTTAGATATACATTGACTTTCAGAACTTCTGTTAAATTTCTGTTTCACCCTGCCTACCTTTGGACCCTTTTAATCTTAACAGTAGAAGTAAAACAGCAACATAAAATGAGATGTGAACTCACCAACAGCAACAGTGAGCAACAGTGAGTTATTATTCATCTAACATATGAACTTAAAAAAGTCCAGAAGAGCATAATCCTGCAGAATGACAAATATGAGGCATTACTAATATCTGGACGTGAATATCAACTATTGCTCCAGATCTGAATGCAAAGATTAAATCCACCAGGGAAAAAAATAATCACAAAAGATTCATTTAAAACCTCACTTTCTTGAATGACCGACTACAAGGCTGTTTGAATCAGAAAGACAAGAGCCTGATTATGGAGAAACGATACCAATATTTAACAAAATGAAGTATGAAATGGATTGACTCAGAACTCAATGAGAAATGCAATTTGCAACTTAGTAAAATGTTTAGATAAAATTTTCTGAAGTGTTCAGTTTTTTGACCTCTTTTATGAATGAGGGTTCAACTTAAAACATGCTGAGCTGCTGAGGAACCACAGCGCTTGCTAATGTCACCTCTTTGACACTGGTTTTGTGCAGAGGTAAATAGCAATAAGATGGAAGGCAGTAGAAAATAAGGTCCATCATCATTGCTCATTATTTGTAATTTGTGGAGTGTGACAGTGTGTTCAGCAGTATGCACGCCAGGAATAGAGGCTTTCTCCAACAGCTTGTTGTCCAACATACAGATACAGATAAGATGGAGTGTAAAACATTTAGCGAAAAATTTAGAACAGTACTTTTAAAATTTTTATTAATCTCCTTACTGTCAAATTTGGGAAGGGCATGATTATTGGAAGGATACAGACATGTGTAAAGACCTGATATCAGATGGTCTCTGTTTAGGAGGGATTAGAATGATTAGGACTTACTAACAGGAGCCCTAAGATTGAAGAAAAACATATATAAAATCAAATCCAAATGTGGAAATAGACTTGAAAACACAGAGGTGGGCTCATATTAGGCTGACATTTTTGGTGGGATGAAGTAAGCGAAAAGATTCAGCAGAGACAAGATCCAGTATGCAGGCCTGTGCTGAGCGAGGCAGTTTTGAAAATAAGCCATAATTAAAAGCTAATATGGAATAAGGACTGAGGAATATGGTGTTTTAAATAGAAAAGGATATGACCTGGGTGGCTTTTGCCATTTCATGGAGCCTAGGCAAGGCACTTTATATAAATAATACTTTACTTTATATGGTGCTGGTTTTCCTCAGTTTAGATGCTATATGCTATATAATTTTAACTGTAAAAAAAGCGCCAACCAACCAACCAAAAAAACCCACAAAAACCAGCATTAATGTCTATTTTGTTTTCACCAGAGTCAGCTATGAACATAATTTTCCCAAAAATTGCACAATTAATGAAAATAAAATCCAGCAATGTAAAGATTTGCACTTACAGCTTTGTTGCTTCTTGTGAACTTCGTCACATGCAAGCGCATGCATATGCACAACAAGAGGTGAAAATCAGCTGGAAGCATGAGCAACCTTTGCTCAGTCTGGAAAATAAAAAGCACCATAAATATGGGGGCAGTGTGTGACAGTTCACTGCTTTGAGTTAGATCAACCTGGGGATAGTGCTAATTTACATTCTTAACACTTACGTTGGGTTTTACTGTACTTCAGTGTTAATAAAAATAGCTAATTAACTGAAACACCCCCAATATTGATGGTGTACTGTAAATGTCACCTCTGAAATACACAGCACATTCTTAAAGCAACACATTCCTGAAAGTGCTGGCGGCCACTGGAGCAGATTCCCTTTCGCCTGGATTTGTTCCGGGGGAGAACACCATTGTGTTCATCTCCGAAGCTGCAGTTCTGCCTCTCTTCCTCCACTGGTCACAATAAAATTTCCGTGGGAAAATTTGCAGAAGGCCGGCGTAACTCATTGTTTCACTCGCATAGTAATTAACAACTCAAGCAGCGGCAAGCCAGCCGCCTATTCCTCTTGGCTGAATGTTAAGCTTGACCTCCTCTCCCCTCTCCCCTCAGTTCACAACTCCTCTCATCTTCCAAAATTATGTGAGAAATGATTTTTCATGCTATTTGCATGTTTTAGAGCATCCATCATTATCATGTGCACTGACAGCTTTATACTTCAGCTGTGACAGAGCTTGAAAAATGCTAGACCTATCAATCAACATACTGTAGGTTTCCAAAATGAGGTCTTCTGCAGCTGACATTTTCTTTTGCTTTTTCTTTTATTCTTTTCTCTTCGGCAACAATCTATGGCTTGCTTTTGCTTTTCATTTAATTGCACAGTGTCTATAGATTCTATAACACTACATTAGAATGAAATACTTCTAGCCCTCTTCAGATTATTTGATTGAATTACTTTGCCATAAATCTTACCTATTTTCATCACAAATACTGACCTCAAAGTTATTTTAGTAACTCTTCTATTTCCACTGTGATCAAGTCCACCTGCCCAAGTTATTTATGCACATTAATTTCATTCTCACCTCTCAGTCTGAGGTAATAAAACAGGTTTTCCATAAATTTCGCAAATATTTTAGTCCAGTTAATAATTCTAAGTGGAAGTAACATTAAACTCAATAAACCCATACCCAATATGTGACTGTTTCCTAAAGCTGCTTTTGCTTGTATTATTTTGGACTGTTTCTAAAGCCACGTTTTAAACAAGTGTTTGCCAGTGAAGACATGAACCATTAAAACTTTGAAGCAGCTGAAGATCTTTATCAGTGTTTATGTCAATTTTTCTCTCTTGTCTTCTCATCAAATAACAAGATAAAAGACTTTTGATAGCTAAAATTATGGTTTGCTGGTAATATACTGAAAATATAACTTCTTATTTTACTTTTAAAATGTTCCACTAGGCAAACTTCTTGATGCATAACATCTCAACCTAAGGAAAACCCCATAAAGAAGCCAAAAGAGCAATAGAGATAAGAGAACTAAAAAAAAAAAAAATAAAAAAAATCAATCCTGGTGCTGCAGTTTTAGTGTTAGTAGTTTGTTGGTTCGGTATTAGAGTTCAACTACAGTTAGCAAAAACCAACCTGTGTGAAAACTAGGGAAAACTGGTAGAAATTTTATGTAAATACTAAAAAGAATTAGTCATACTGTACGAATAAATTGGAAAAGCTTCTCCATGAGGTTTTGATCGAGAACTATGGCAGTATTCTCATTTATGTCTGAGAATCTTTCTGAGTCAACTTTTCTGATTGCTGCAAGCTGTCACGTTTACCAAAGGAGACATAAACTCAAAATGAAAATATGCTGGAAAGCAAACCTACTAGTACCTACTATTATTTTGTTACTCTTTTTTTTTTTTTTTTTTTTTTTAATTGCCACATTTGAAGCTATAGCCTGACCTTATTGAGACCAACAGGAGTTTTGCCACTGATTTGGCCTAGGCCAAGACTTTACCTGCTGAAATTTTTCAGCAGTCAACGGCTGCACAGATTTAGCTCCTCCAGAGCTAAACACAGACAAGGAGGATACAGATGACTTTGAGGTTAAGTTTTGGGATAAAGAACCTGTCCTCTCCAGTCATACGGCTGTCAGGTTGTAGCCCAACCTCGACTGCTTTGTTTGTTGCAGAGTTTTCTAGGTGGCGATTTTAATTAGGGATTTAGTATGGAGTTATAGAAACATTTTGTTGGCAGTCAAGATTAACCTTGTTTGTTGATGTCATTCATTGTGGAAATATGCAAAGGACTAAATCCTGAAGATTTTATTCAGGGCTCAGAAAACTAAGAAACCCATGAAGTTTATGGCAGGAATAAGCAATACCAAAGTCTCCATCCTGGGACAGGATAGGGGCTGTGGAGCTAAAGCCCCTGGCCAAGAAAATCCTCTTCACCCTCAAGTTCCCTCACAGTGTCATGGTATCTCTTAGTCTGCTGTGGAACACAGTCAAGGACTGAGTGAAATCACAATATAAGAGCATGTTTTTTGTTGTCCAGTAGATTTTATAAATCAGAGGACAGAAAAGGTGAGTAAGATGCAAGAGCAACAGAGCAATTAGTCTTCTGCCTGCAGTTGATGCAGGTTTCACAGAAGTACTGAACAATTGATTCAGTGTAATGCTGAATTTTAATCAAATGGGAGAATAAGCCAACTTTTAATCAAGATTTTCCATAATGGATTATTTTCTTAATTGGATGAGTTCAGGAGACAAACAAATACAGGCTAGTGCTCAATGGCATTCTTCAAATATTGGTAAGCTTTCAATCTCAAATCACAGTGAAAGGCTCTGGAATAAAACCTCTACAGAACACAGCTGAAGGTTACATTCATCTTCTTAAAATCCAGGGTGTGCAGGGGAAACCACTAGTAAATTTATGCATATTTCAACACAATTATGCCTACTAAAATGTACACTAAGGAGACCGATCCTAAAGGTCAGTTGTAGATGTAAATATGAAGCTAGTTACTTTTTTTTTTTTTTTTTTTTAATTCAAAAGACAGAGTGATTTGGAGAAATAATTTACAGAAATGTGGAAATGACTTTTGGTAAAGGTAGAAAAACTTAAAATCTGGAGATCTGAAAAAATGGAAAGAAACAGAGACCCTGAGTTTGTGTGGATGAATACTATTTAGAAAATACAGAAAAATATTTTATTTTTAAAAAAATGAAAGTGTAATGATGATTGAGAAGTGTAAGTAGCATAGTTGTCGTGTTGGATTGACACATTTCTCTTAGGAGAGAAAAAAATTTATTGTCAGTGCAGGTGATGAGATAATCTCTTAATGGAGTTACCCCAAGGAATGATAAAAGAGAGTAGGAAAAGTTGAAATAAAGTCTGTGAATTCTTACTCTCTACTGATAAAGTACGTAGGGAAAAAAATGTTTTATTTAGCAGTCTTTATGTTGATTTTGTTCAAATGTGTCTTTTATTCTAAAGGATTATAAATTGCATAAAAAATATCTGGAGATTTCTCACAAAAGTGTTTCTGCTTCAGGGAGCAGCTTGGTGTCAGCTAGCAGGTTTCTTTAGGAGACTTGCCCAACAAGAGGAGGGAAATACCTTTTGCTCTGCCATGGGAATTGAAAGTAGTGCCCTCACTCCTGCAAAATGTACTTTGAGGTCTTTAATGATCACCAGCAAATGTGAGCCATCAGACTAAAGCTGATCCAGGCCAGCAATTCCAAGAGCACACAAGCTTGTTGGTTTAGTCTGGTGGTGAGAAGGACGTTTCTTACTCAGCTGCAGAGACTTTAATGTCATACCTAAATTTTCATTGAAGGTCTCTTATTTTAGATGTACAAATATTGATCTAAATGTTTCAAATCTATGGAATGAGATTTTTTACATCTCTGGAGAAAATTCTGTAAAATGTGAAAGACAGAGTGACACCAGTATCTGGTTCTTTCTCCTTGCTAAAAGCACCACACTGTCTTCCGGATTTTTCACTTTAAAGCCTGCAATAGATAACAGTGTACACTACAAGATGCCTTTCTCCTTTATCAGAAACTGAATCCTATTTCTGAGTTTCTGTAGAGCTTCTTCCCTTTGGTATGTAAGTAACACTAAAGAGCCCCTGCCAAACTCGTCCTATTGAATATTAGCATTCTCTTTTCTGTCTTCCCATTCTCACAGCAGTTATGACTGAAGCACAGCTGTATGAACAAGTCAGGGATGTCACACTTTTCCTTCGTCCCATACTCTGAGAACCTGCTGTTCAGCTGCATACCTATCAGTAACACTTTATTGTCACTAAATTATAGCACTGATAAGTAACTAAAGATGTAGAGACTGATTAGGGATAAAATCTGTGGTTTAATCACTACATGTTGTAAAAGTGATATAGAAAAAGTACATTTATATTTTAATTGCTGGCTAAGGCTGATTCTCATCTATGTAAATAAGCCAATTGTCACCTGAGTAAATAAGCCTTTCCTCCAGAATGCATCAGAAGTAATTCTCTTTTGATGGTAATCATGAATGTACTTGATGGTAGGAATCAAATTCTGCTCTTAAATACACACAGATTTTGCTGTTTTAAATAGGAGCATGACTGTGTTCAGAAAACAATAATAGTTAAATTAGAAGGTCTAGAACTTGAAACTGCTGTCAGTTAAAAAACCTCAGTTACTAATAATCAAAATTTTGCTTAAAGACTTTAAATAAAATTTGACACAATAAAATGTTTTGTTTGCAGATCCAGTAATAACTGAAATCAAGATAAAACTTTTCTACATAAATGCAAAAGGATAATTCAGAACTGATGTAATCCCAAGCACTGCAACGTGTGTACTGTGAATTTTATTTGCTAGCAGGTGGAAATTGCTGCCAAGCACTACAACAAATGCCATTATTTGAACAGAAAGGACAACTGCTCTCTGAGCTCTGCAGTTAAGATGAAACCATCTATGGGTATGAAAAAATCATATTTCATTAAAATATACTAAAAGAGTTACAAATTAGAGTTCCAGAGTTCTGCAGATTCTATAACTGGATTCATTCATAGGTTAGTGGATGAACTGAGGACAAATGTGCAAGGATCATCAAAAAAAAAAGGGTAAGATATACCGAACAACTATTGCATTCTTTGGGGCAAAAAAATACCAGATGTGTATAAGGAACAGTCTAGTCCTTTATTGCAAAATGTCTGTAGTTTAACATTCTACCTGTGGCATTAGCTAAAAAAGGATACTTTTAAACCCCTAAGTAAGTAGGATAATAGTATCCTAAATCTAATAAAATGTGACATCAGATATCAGAAAATATGATTTTCTGCCAACCAGGCTGGTAAGCTACTTTATGTGACACTTTTCAAAAAGAGAACATTCTTCCTGTGTCTCTTAACATTGTGTCTGAGGGGGTAAACTGCCAGTTAGGGGACATGTGTGACGATGAAGAGACCCTCTGTGCAGCTGACATGTTGTCCACTCATGTATGGCTGTATGTCACCTCATTTTTGCTGTTGTAGGACCTGGGGCAAGTATCTGATGCAATACTGGCTTTTTTCCTTCTCACTCAATATTTATTTTGTCTTGCTATTTCCAAAGCTCTGTAAAAGTGCTTTGATAGGGAGAGGGGGTTTTTGTTTTGTTTTGGATTAGTTGTTTTTTGGTTTTTGTTTTTGGTTTTTGGTTTTTTTTTTCCGGTTTGCCTAATACCTTTCTAAGAGTCTAAGAGACAAATATGCGAAGTGTTTCAAACTCGTAAGAGATCAGAAATGTTAGCATCTTGCAAGTGATGCTCAGTACCTCACAGGATTCTCAATTATTTTACTCCCATATACAAGACAGAAAACTAATGGAAAGGTGTTGGACTGGCTGGGAGTCAAAAGAAACATGAACTGTGTGCAAGGAAGGTGTGCTTTCCAGGGTGCACCCGTTTTCCATCCGCATGCACAATTCCCCTTGCACAAAGGAAATTTCAGAGTGTAGTAAGTGGGCTGCAGAGTCCCCTTTCCTTCTCATCGCCCTGACACATCTACCTGTGCTGGGGTACTCAGAGGAGGGAAACTGATCATGGAAAAAGTAATATTTTTCAGTCAGCCCATACCAGCCTCCCTTACTTACAGTGCCAGCGAGCTGGTGCCTTTCAGCATATCTCCCAGCGGGTGAAGGGCAGGACTGACAACTGAGAGGACTGACCTGGGGTTGAAATAAGCCAAACAGGCTGGTGTCAGAATACACTTGATCCCTTTTCTGCCTCCAGTCCTGGCTACCCAAAGAGCAGGAACAAAATCTCTCTACACCACATCTTGGTGTGCATACATTTATCTTCATAAAACTTCAATATAAGTTTAGCTGGGATTGCTTACTAATCTGGAGATACTGTCCCTTGCTTCATGTTCATAAACCATTCTGAACCCTGAAGAGCAAAACTGGATGTGTAATCATCATCAGTGGTGTACTAGTTATTTTTTTTTCCTGTTAATAGCAGGAGTAGTAATTGAACAAGGGTCCTTTTGGTAACTTTGATTTACCCTACCGTAATTATGCCAGAGTAAGACACAGAAAAGTAACTACCATGCAACAGTTGAAGCTTTCTCATGTCACCTTTGGTTATACCACAAAAACCTGGTGTCCTGAAACAGAGCTGAGCTAGGAAGGGAGGGAGACAGGAAGGAAGGCTTGTGGATTGTCTATGCCTGAATGGAGACTGAAATGACCAAAGTCACACAATCTTTGCAGAAAGAATATATGTTTTGACTGATGTACGTAGCAGAAGACACAAAAATATATTGTGTAAAAAATATATATACAATATTATCAGATCTGCAAATAGTGGCAATAACAGTCAAGACAGCTTGTTTTAAGAAGCTCTTGACAGTTGCTGTCAAGTTAGTACTTGTATAATCAGGATAGGATCGTCGTATGGAGATATGTGAGGAAATACTGTTCTCATTCACTCATGACCATTTCACCTGCACTGAGTCTATTAGGCCACCAGTTTTACAACTCCTAGACATTTACACAGCTTTGGACATGTTCTATTATGTGCAAAAGTGAAAGCATTTTTGTTACCATATGAAACTGAGAAATGAGGAATTCCCTTCAGTGCATTATTTGTCAGAAGACATTGGAAGAAGTATTTGTAGGTAAAGACTCAGGGTACAAACAGAGCCTGGTTTCATCAAGGTAAGGGTGGGAAAATAGTGCTGGCACCTTGTTTTAAAACTTTGTAAAGTATTTGCAGGATCATTTACCCATCAAATATATTGTATTTGTAAAGAAAACCTGATATTACTGTGACGTATAAAGATTTTATTGTCAGTCATCGCAAATGACCCCGTCTCCATTCAAGTTATATGGCATATTCTGCAAGTATTTTCAGTGAAATTTGAAACCCTAACTCACCTTATTACAAGAAGGCTTTTGTAATTGTAAGTCCAACGAAAATTTCCTATAGTAATAAATACTTCTGTCTCCGTAATGGCTGTTTTTTATGCTTTGCATGACTTAGTATTTACCTTCCATTCACGTGTTTGACAGACTTGGCTATCCAACTAAACAGCGTAGCATTATAAAAAACTAACTCAGTTTTTATCATGGGCTGGAAACAATCTGCTTCTCTTTCATGACAGTTTGTAGAAAGAATTATACTGTAAATGCAGACTGTGAGCCCATGCTATATGGGTTAGAAAGGCAGTGGTGGCTCTGCCCAGGCACTATATGAATTTCAAACAGCATCAGGACCTTTGCACACAACTTCATGTGCTCACGTGTCCCCCTTGCACAAGAGCCTCCCGTTGCTGTGCCATGCTCAGAAGCCCTGAGCAAAAAAATTTTTTTCGAAGAATAATTGTCCCATCATAAAACACCTTTGCAACACCGAAGTGGCACAAGGAGGGCACAGAGGTGACAGCACCCAGTTGAAATACTTTGAAGCTGCCATTTATTAGCAGTAGTGAAGCTACAGGTGTGATCTGTGTGGGAGGTTGCATGGATGTCCTTGAAGGTCCAATGATAATAATACTGAGAGAAAGAAAATGTTTACATGTTGGGTTTTTATTTCCTTGAATACTTTTTCAGAGGTAGTAGTTTCATTTAGCCCAAAACCATGCAGGATTTTCTAATCTTTGTTTTGCCTGTGCCTGGGTTAGTTAAGTAGGTTTATATCAAACTTGCTGGGAGGGGCAGTTTCCGCAGTGAGGAAAATGTGCCGTAGCCCCATATCTGCCCTGCGGTCAGCCAGTGATGGCCTCTGTGGCAGTACGGATGTGACAAAGAAGGGCTGTGCTTTGACTTCACGAGCTTCAGTTGTTTCCTGCCATCTCTATTAGAAATTAGCATTTTTTGGTTTATGACCATTTTAATTATAGTTTCCCTATTTCAGTTCTACTAAATATGAATGAAGCAGGTGAAGTGTAGCCCAGTTGGAGCATTATACTGTTTAGTGCTGGTTACTATCTTTAGCAGAGAAGCTGGAATTCATTCTCATCTCATTTGCTGAGCGCTCTATCATTAAAGTGTCATTGAGAACTGACACCACTTAATTTTAGCAGCTTTCAATTCTCGTTTGCAGCAAGAATAGCTTTAAATGGAGAGGAGTGCAAATTACAGAGAGAGGGATATTTTTACACCACACTCAGCATTTTATCAAACAAAGCAGCCTCACGGGGAATAGGGGACAATACATTATAAAACCAAACTCTCCTCTGATGCTGGTAAATGGGTATTTAATCTTCCTATTGCAGGCATCCACTCTGATGAGCCTGTAATGAATATACTGCCTGGGACATTATCTGAGCTGTTGTGTTTTCCTATTCCCCGAAATATCCTTTAGTTTTTATTTCGGGTGTGGTCAAAGAATAAGCTGGGGAGCTCAGCTGTTCCCCGCAGACCACTGAGGAATCTGTACCTTGTCGCAGGCAAAGCAGTTTGGGACATATTTTCCCTTCTATTCATTGCATAATTGCTTTTTCCTCCCAGTGCAGTCTGAACCCTTAAGGGGTTAAGAAAATCACTTACTTGGGATCGGTGGCAAATTTTAACCCATTCAGGTTGGCTTCCCTGCCTAACTGGATGTGAAATATCCTCTTGCACTACCTCTTGAGATACTGCCTTTCTGTTGGAAATCTGGTACTGAATATACACTAGGTTTACCTCTGTTATCTCTTACCTTTTCTCATCACTTATATATGTGAAAGTTCAAATTTCTAGCTCCAAAATGAAATCATTTTCCTGGAGTAAAGGTTCTTTTGGGATAGGCAGGTGGATCATAGCAATTCATTTTGATGCCAGATATACCAATAAATACCTCTTTTTGGATGAAATATTAGAATTGTTTTAGATAAGGACAAACAGGTATTTGAAGGCACATTTAGTGTTATAAAACTTGATGTTAATGCTCATAACATCATATCACCCTAAGGTAGTAGGCATCTGCAGTTCTGTAGAAAGTCAGTACTCTGAAGTCTGAGGGAACTCGAACAGTATAAGGATTCACACAGAAATCAGGGTTCCTGTCAACCTCCACTCTAATCTGTGATGATGACGCTTGATTGAATTATGATTAATCCAGTCTGGATTAAATTTATTTTTACAAACACTGTTGATTTCATTCATACATTTTCCCTGATGGTTTCACTGCAGGAAGTGTTAAGAGCAATTTTATGCTCAGAATAGCTTCATTTAGGGAAGATGTGAGACCCTGTGAGGACTTTTGCTCTTCAGGTACTGATGTCTCCCTTATCCTTAAATTTGCTTTTACACAAGTTTTGCCCAAGATTTTTTGGGGAGTTTATGTTTATTATGTGGCTTTTCTCTTCTCCTACCTGCTCAAGTTCCTGGTGGACTTGCATGACAGTCAGGTCGGTGAGTCGCTCACAGCTGTTATTTCCTCTGCCTGGGGGTACCAGTGTCCTGTTGCACATTATGGGGGGAAGGCACTGGTGACAACGTGTTGCTGTGCAACCTTTCTCCCTTCTGGAGAGAAAGAGGGGAGGAGGAGGAAAGTGCCCACTGAATGTCCCATGACCCAACATGTGCCAGAGTGGGAAGGTGATGCAGTAAACTCTGAGGCAGTGTGCAGCTAAGTAATGAAGTGACGATTTAAACCAGAGGAGAATCTGAAGGGCCAGCCGGGGATTGACGTTGCAATTAATTCTCTTAGTGTGATGTTTCATTGAGTTACTGCATTTTGACTCAATTACTTGACAGAGCATGCTGGGGGGTGAAATGCTGTTGTGCGGTGTTGAGAGTCCAAGTTCAAAGGACTTTCTAGTGTCCACTGTTAATTTCTCATCAAACTGAGAGGGGAAAACTTAATTCTGGGTTATATACTTCCTATGAATCTAAAGTAAGACTATGACTCAAACTTTGAGTCTTTCCATTTTCAGAAATATTTGTTTCATCCAACATCACTTTCCCAAGTTGTTTGGTTTGGTTCATTTTTTTAAAAAAAGTATTTAAACTATTTGCAGTCATTGCAATCTTCAGTGTTTTGCTCTTAGCAGAAGATATTTCCACCTAGAGAATTTCATTGTCAGGCTTTTCTCTGACATAATTTTGTGTCCCCTTGAGCTTGCATTTGACACTAACTCAAATAGCATTGCTGCATCTCTCTTCCTTGGTCCCTTTAGAGTTTCATGTATCTCATTGAAGTCCCTCATAAGATCCTCTTTTCCAAACAATACAGACCTACTTTTTCTAACCTTTCTGAATATATAAGACCCTTGAGTCCTTGTATTATTCTGGATGCCCTTAGCTTTGCCTCTTTTTGTTTTTATGCTACTTTTATTATAAAAAGAAAACTAAGACCGTGCATTTTACTTGAAACATATGACATAATTTTTTTTCCTTTATTATTTCCTCTGGTTTAGATAGCATTTGATATCTCTTTTTTTTTTTTTTTTTTTTTTTTTTTAATTCTTGAACTGTGTTTTGGTTTGCATTTTTTTCAATTATTCCTGTAAACAGCTGCCCGATAAGACTGACTTTGGTCTTCGTGATGCTGATTCTTAGAGTTCCACAATATATCCTCTGACTTGTATGGATTTCTCCTGTTTTGTGCTACTATAACTGAAATCAGACTCAGGTCTCTGCATCAGTGCAGTGGCACTTTGGATCCTTACATTTCTCCCTTTTTTTTTAATACATCACATTTCAATTTTGTCCATCCAAAAGACCTTTTTATTACATTGCAATTTTACATCATCTTCAATGGTAGGAACAGGTTGTAGAGGCTTGGTGTGGGAATCGCAACTTTTTACTTCTTTGCAAAGTGTGTAAAGTCATAAAATAACTGTAAAATGTTGCCACCCCTGGGAATGGAGAGAGGTACTTGTGAACATAACTATGAAGTGGAAGGAAGCTGGCTTGGTATCACTGAGATTGCTGTCAGCAGCAAAATTACCTAAACCTTGTGCATTCAGCCTCTGTTCCTGCTGTGACAGCACAAAGTAGGATTGAAGAGACACTTGGCCATGGACAAGGTACAATTTCAGACTAGCTCAAGCAGCAGACAGAGTCATAACTTAGACCATCAGAGCATATTTTATAGAAGAAAGGAATGCTGGCTTTTCGCTACAAAATGTTAGTAAAAATCAAGTGGTTCTTAAAATAAAAATGTGCCAGTGTCTTTAACGGATAAATGGGACTAAACTTGAAACTCAACTTCAGTTTAAGACCTATGTCTGAATTTTAAAGAGTTGTTATATACTACAAAAGTACTATTTTTCTCTTAAATGTTTGGAATACTATTGTTAACACCAATAGCTCTGATTACAAGAGCTGAGGAAGATCATATGGGAGAAAATTGAAATGTCTGATCTTCTCATTGTCAGTGTAGAAGAAAGGGGTCAAATGTCAATGAGAGTCAAGCTTCCAATATATTTTCCCCATCTGTCAGATGTTCAGTGTTACATATTTTATTTAAAGTTTGATTTACTGTTTCCCTTGTATATTAAGTCATTTTTCGCCTGATGGCCTTACAGCAAAAAACAGGAAATGAGAAATTTTTTAGAAGATACTTAAATTTGACTGTAATTACTGGCAGGATCTTCATCAAATGGTAAATTCCAATACTTTTCAAACATTTAAAACAACAGGTTTTCAAAGTAAGAGATTTAAAGGAACAGACATGAAAGGTCACTTTCTTCAGCCAACATAGCCAACAAGACGGAATAGAACTTTTTATCTTCTTTATTATTTATCTCAGGACTGAGAGCAAGAGAGCAAATTCTTCATGATACTTGATTTACTCACTTCTGAGGCATTCTAATTTTTCTTTTCATCCATAAATTAAAATTAATATAAGGCTACTGATAGGTGCAGGATAGATCTCACTTAAAACTGAGCAAACTCCTTTGTATGGTGAGCAGAGACCAAATCACCAGTCTGCCTTGACTATTATTTAACAGGGCCTTTTCTGCTTTCAGAGGAGAGGAGCAATCAACATTTATGTCTGCTTAGACCATGATTTCCCTCTCTTCTGATAATGTTAACAAGAGTTCCAATTATTGTCAATCATCATGGCATTTTCACTGACATGAATACCAACAGCGCTGACTGATTTCTCCTATGGTCACCCGTTTTTGTCATTCTCGACCTGATCCAGGTTTGCATCAGTGATTGACAAAAGAAATGTTCCACATAACATTACCAAGTTCTTCAATCATCCAACCTCCTCAGTCACTCTGAATTTATTGACTACTTCTTTTTGGTATTGTTCCTGTTTCCTCTGCAGTATTTCCTTCTTTTCCACAATAGAAGAGATGTGAAAAGAGAATATGTTTGCTGCTGCATTACTTCAGTTGTGTGACAACGAAACTCACTGAACGAATTGACTGATAATGTGAGTATATCAATGTGATGAGTCAGGCCCACAGTTCTTTTAAACCAGTGTTTTCCACTGATGTTTTGCTCTACAGTGGTCTTCAGGTATCTGTGTTTTCATCCTGACTCTTGTGCAATCACTTTCTCAGTCATCTTCATCTGCAGTTTCTCATATCTCCCTACTCTTATCTACCAGAACATTCTGCAGTCTTACATACACCATATGCAACCCTCATCCTTTTGGAGT